>NW_013564488.1:0-7659 GCF_000499605.1 Eimeria maxima | reverse complement strand
TATATATATATATATATATATATATATTCAGCGTCAGGACAGAAGAGGAGTGCTACCCCGTATGTACAGAGTCGACAAACTAATGCCCGATCGTGACAAAACAGGAAAATATCAATTCCAGCTGATTTTGTTCCTACTGCAACAAGCGTACAAGGGCAGCAGCAACAGCAGCAGAAGGTGAGGCAGCAGCACCGGCAGCAGCAACAGCAAGCGTGCTTTGCTGCAATAATGAGGCAACCTACCCGCAGCTGCATGTACATTTCAAATCGCTTTTGTGTCTCTGGATCGGAGACAAAGGGGAGAAGTAGACTGTTGAGGCGGTGGCGCATTTGTTGAAGCTGCTGCTGCATGCGGTGCTGCTGGTTGCGGCGCAGCAGCTGCTGCTGGTGCTGCTGCAGCCAAGTAGGTTGCTGTGCTGCTGCTACTGCTGCTTCTTCAGTCCCCTCCTGCAACCAATGCACCTCCCTTCCTGCAATCTGCTGCAGCAACGAGCGGCGGCTGTCAGATGTAACACCGCCCCATAACGGCTGTCTCCTCCCGCCTGCATATGCATCTGCTGCTACTGCTGCTTCATCTGCTGCCGCTGCTGCTCGCGTCGGGCAAGCTGCTCCCATGAGCAGCCCGCCAGAGCTGCTGCTGAATCCGCGACCGCGCTTGTTCTTTTCTGCAGTTTGCATGCAGCTGGTGCTCTCTTGTGTATCTGCATCCAGGTCTTGGGTTCTTTCCTTTCCTACATCTGTCTCCTTCTCTGAATCTGACTCTTTGTCTCCTGTTGCATCTCTACTGGCAGTTGCGCATTCACCCCAACAGGCCTTCATATCCTCCTCTGTTTCTACATGGACACCACTGAAGTCTGCCGGGACAGCAAGCAGAGGCAAGCTGTATGAGCAACACACGCACACGCACCAAAAGGTTCAAATGGATGAATGAATATATAAGTAAATATAATTAAACAATATATGCATACACGTGGACTGCTCCACATCTTGGGTATCATATTTTGGGTTACTACATAACGACAATGCCCTTCCTTCTCCGTTATTCCTTTTCGTGTTGCTTTTTGGGGCCGTTGCATGCATGCAGCACCTTTGGTGTCGTTGGATTTGCGCTCACTCGCAGTCTAGTTGCAAAATCCATTCCCTCTCGTCCAGCGCCTCATCTGTCTCTGCTGCTGTCTCGTGCACGGCGGGGTGTCTCTTTTCTGTATACATCTCTGGGATGATGCTCTCTCTCTCCTCTTGAGGTATCCTTGTATGCATTGTCTCCCCTTCTAAGACTTCTACTTCTTCCAGTCCCTGTTGCTCCTTGCCTGTCTCTTCACTTGCCTCCAAGTGGCCCCCCTTGTCGCTGATTGTGTATAAGCCGCATGTTGGGGCTGTGCTGCTGTATAGACAATCTCCATCATCATCGTCATCAAGAGAATAGTTGCACAGATATCGTCGTCTGCTTTTGCTGCTACTGCTGCTGCTGCTGCTAGTGTAGGGGTTAGCGGGGTGAGGACGGCTTGCCGTTGCCTGCAGGTCCTGGTGGGGCTGCTGCTCGTAGAAACCCAGGCCTGCTTGGGCGGGTCCCAAGGGCTGCAGCCGCAACAGCCGCTGTGCTGCAGCCCACCCCCAATCATCATCTTCGGCTGCTGCTGCAGTTGCCTCAGCAGCAAGCAGCGACAGGACTGAACCCCCTGTCTCCTCTTCTCTGGGGGGCCCTTGTGTCTCCCGTGTACTCGCCTCCCCTGCACTGTCGCTAGCGCTGCTGTTGCTTCCTCTGTTGCTGTTAGCAGAACCGGAAGCAATATCAGGACTTCCTTGATCTAGGTGCTGCTGCTGCTGCTGTTGCTGGGCCCGCAGGAGCTGTCTCATCTCCTCGACGTGCGGAGGAAGCTGGGGGCCTCGTGTTGCAGCTCCCCTCCCTCCTTCTTGCAGCAACGCACCCATCCCTCTCGCATTGTTGCTGCTGCTGCTGCTGCTAGTTTTATTTGTATCTCGGAGTCGCCGCATGGCTCGCATCCACTGGTGACGCCGCATGGAGTGCATGCGCCATTGGGGCAAATTTGCACGTAAAGGTTCTCTTTCTGGCATTCCCAAGGAGGCAAAGAAGAAAACCACAAATACAAAGCCACGGACGCAAGATTTAAAGACACGTGGACATCGGCTTAAGTGGCTAATATGTGTGTGTATGTGTGTTCATGCGCATTACAGGGTACAGCTCCATTGTCTGCTGTATATTTATATTTAAACGGGTTCTGTTTTCATATAATTGATCCTGTTCTCTTTCTCTCAATCGCCTACCGTGAGCAAGATAAAAAGGCAGCGTCTCATCCGCCCCCTCAGCCCTAAACCAAGAAGAAGCAACACCAGAGGAGTTTACTGATGCGGCTGCCGCTGAGGGGGCCCCTCCCTCCCACTGGAAAGCAGAAGCTCTCCCCCTGGCAGCTCGCGCAGCGTGCTGCAGTCGAAGCAGCAAACAACAGCAGCACCACCACTACTATCAGCAGCAACGAAACATCAGCATAAAAACAAATCCGGTAAATAACAAGAAGCGGGGCAGCAGCATCTCAGCAGCAACAGCAACAACGAGAGAGCCCAACAACACATGCATCCCCTTGGGGCTGCAGCTTGCTTGTGTCTTGGCATAAATAAATAAACTATATATAGATAATGTATTTATTGATACTGTATATGTATCATCCTAAACAATAGAAAATACAACGGACCAAGAAAGAATTTGCATGAAAAGACAAGGGAACCCTGACCTTCTTGTCTTCCTCATCCATAAAGTCCTCAGGACGTCCCCCAAAGTAAGTCGCTCGAGATGAGCGCGAAGAAGAAAATTCCCCACAAGCGAAGTCTGTGGTGTACATACACCCAGAAGCAGCAACAGCAGCAACAGCACAGGCCCATGCCCTAGTTATTGATGAATAAGAAATACGTAGTATATATTTCTATACAAACTAGTTTGAGTGATGAATAAGAAGTACATAGTATATACAGATGTATAGTCCTATACAGATATCGAATTCAGCAAGTTATATCCACCTACAAAAGGACAAAAAATGAGGAAACGCTTTATCCCATACAGCAAATTACCTTCCGATCCGACCTCCTGGCGTTGCCGCGGTGGACGTACACCCCATTTAGGTTTGTAAGTAATTTGGGGTGTATCTTCATCTTCGGTTAGTTCTGTTTCCCCGTCCCAGTAGTACAAAGCAGCTTTTCTTTTAGCTACAGCGAGTTCGCGGCAGCGCTCCGCCAGTTTTTTTTTTGTTGCTGCTGTTTCAGCTGTTGTTGTTGTCGTTGTTTTTGTTGTTGCTGTTGTTGTTGTTGTTGTTGTTTTTGTTGTTGTTGTTGTTGTCGTCGTTGTTGTTGTTGCTGTTGTTGCTGTTGTTGTTGCTTCTGAGCCTTTCAACGTCGTTTCATGGATTCCTCCCAGCTCATTATATGCCCTTTGCTCCTCCTCTGCAGCATCAGCACGAGCTGCCTCTGTTTCTGCTGCAGCTGCTGCTCGTTCAGCCTTCCTAAAGGTCTCCTGGGTCCGGCGCGCTTCGGTTTTGGCAGCACGAGCTGCCGCAGCAAGCAGAAGCTTCGCCGGGAGCTGCTGGTCTCCCCACTCCCGCTGCAGCCACGGCTGCTCCCTGTACACTTGAACTTCAAGCTCTTCCAGAGAAAGAGGAGAAATCGCAGTGCCCAGGAAAGTGCAGCTCGGCAGAGGTAGCTGCGCAGGCAGCAGCCGCCCGCTCCTGTTGTTTCCAAAGGCTCCCGCCATTCTAAACCGTAAACCCTAACCCCTAAACTCCAATCTCGATGCAAAAGGGACCTCTTGTTAAGCGCAACAAGACGCAAACTAATAGTCAGATGAAGTTAGAAGGGTCAAACAAAACAAAGAAAGAAAGCTGCCCATTCTCCTACTGTCCGCAAACTCTATCACAGCTTCTTTGCCTTCCCTTCAAATAAAGGTCCTCACAAGTTGTGCATGTACACCTGGTAGGCTGCTGCTGTTCAGTGGTCGCAGCTGGCCTGGTGACCAGGCCAAGGTGGGCCCCCCGCCGAAGGCATGTTTATGCAAAGTTGTTTGAGAAGGGGGTGTATAGGCAGTTTCTCAAGCTTTTGGAGTGCAGCTGGGCAGTATATACAGCGGAAGATCCGACGGGATTTGCATGCATCGACCAGCTGCTAGTATGCGGACAAGGGCATTTCCTGTGTATTTAGACGCTGCGTTAAATCACAAAAATCAAGTGCATTTTAAAGAATCTAAATTCCATTCTAATTTATTTGTTGTTCCGGCCGCAGTTTGCAGCGAATGAAGACCGAATCGTCGGGGCCCCCATCTTCTCCCACTTGCCTCGGGGGCCCCCCTCTCGAACTTTTTCAACGGCAGCTGCTCCTTGAGTCCAAATATGATAAAATAAGCATTAAATAAATTACTTGCTTTCATTCAGCTGTACTTTTTAACCCCTGATATACTATCCCCCTCCCCACGGCACGCCGAATCCGCGCAGGTCCACACACACCTGCTGCAATCCTCGAGTGTACGGACAGCTCCTCAAGGGGACCTCCTCCGACTACAGGCAGCATTTTATTGCAATACAGAAATAATAGCCTTTTAGTTCGTTCATGCTCAACAGCAGCCTCAACTCCTGGAGAATAACAATCGGGGGCCGCATGCGTTTCCCAAACACGTCCAAGCGTTTGGTGTATGGGATTTAGGGTTTAGGGTTTAAGTCTTGGGGTTTGGAGTTCGATGGTTAAGGTGTTTTTCTGCATTGGCGGGCCCGATGGATTACTTGCTGAGCTTGGAAGGGGTGGGGGAGTTGGGAACGAGCAAGCAAGAAGACACCAGTAACATAATCACCCGCGACAGCAACGGCAAGTGCAGCAGCAGCAGCAACAGCAACAACAGCAGCAAAAGCACTCAGGGTTCTTCCTTTTCCCCATGCAATCGGGTCTACAGACTGCTGCAGCAAATAGTGCAGCCCGAATGGCACACGCTTGCCGACCCAACATCTGCTGAGTGGATGGAGGATTTTAACAGACGTGTGGCAGCGAGAGAATCTCTCACCCCAGCTGCTGCCGTTTCTGTTTCTGCTGCTGCTGCACATGCTTCTGCTGCTGAAGCCCCAGCTTCAGCTTCTTATGGCTCTCCTGCTGCAAAGGGGGCGTCAGCACTGGCACAAGCAGACACGGAAGCAGCGTCCTCAGCGACGCCGTCAGTAGGGGAAACAACAGAAGCAGCAGCACCACCACCAACAACAGCAGCAGCAGCTCCCGTCTCCGAATCTGAGGTGCAGTCTATTGCTTCTGCCTTTGATTCGTTTACTCCTCGCGAGCAGTTTTTGCTTCTCAGCAAAATCAATAACAAAATAGTAGGACAGACCATCGCAGCTGCCTTCCTTTCTCTCTCTCCTAATCTGCTTTTCTTGTTGCTTTGCTTCATGTGTTGTTGCTGCTCCTGAGTGCCTTTTTGCTGCTGTCATCCTTGGCTGATTAAACAATCTCGCTAGCATGTACACTGCTTCACCCGGTAGGCTTGCTCCTACTGCTGCTGGTGCTGCAAAGCTTGCTGCTGTTGCTGCTGCTGGTGCTTCGAGCAAAATCCAGACAATTGCAGCATTAGGCACGCTGCAGCTCCAAAGAGAAAAGCAACAAAATATACATCGACAGCAGCGGGGGCAAGGGGGACAAGAGCACCAGCGGCAGCAACAGCAGCCGCAAGAGCAGCAACACGTTGGAGGGAGTTGTTTTTGTCTATCTGGATGTCAGGACACCCCATGGGTGCAGGCTTTAAGGCGACTACGCGCAGTGGAGGAATGTGAAACATCTCGGCCTTTGGAATTAAATGAAGTCCTGAACTATGCAAGAAGGTGAGTAGACGTGTAACCAATGCTGCACCGGCACAAAGCAGAACCTGTACATACACCGCAGAAAGGTCTTCACACCGTATGCATACACTGGGGCGCTGTGCTACGTACTCCCCCCTTAGGTTTTAGCCTTTTTCAATAGGTGCTTTCGGTGTGTTTGTGTGTGTTTGCGTGTTGCTAATGCAATGTTCCTGTTCTGCTGCTGCTGCTGCTGGTGCAGGTTGGCGGGTAATGTGTCTGCTCCTCCTGAGACGAGTAACGTGGTGGATCCGGTGGCTCATAACGCTGCTTTTCCTCGTTATCACTTTTTGCCTTATCCCTCTGTAGAAGAGATGCAGGCATCGCGGCTGGCTGCATTAGCAGCAAGGCCTTATGGAGAAATTTGCTTTCCTCCAGAGGTGACAGCCCAGCTGGTGTACGTACACCGCAAGGCGGCTTTTAGCCTCATAGACACACCAAAGGGGCGCATTCCTATGTACGATACTTCGCTTCTCTCCGGATACACCTGGCGAGAAGATGGCCAAAAAGAATTGTTCTTTCAGCTGCGGATTGTATCCGCCACACCCTGCTGCTCCTTCTGGCTAGCTGCTGCTCCAGGACAGCTGCATCCGCAGCAGCAGCTGCCTGCTGGTTGCTGCTTCATCTCGTTGTCCCCTTTTAGACGACCTCTGCTGGTGCCGGGGCCCTTTCCAAAGACTGTGCGCGTCCAATGTAGAAAGAAAGAGAAAAAACCCTCCCGTATAACGCAAAGCTGCCTCAAGCTCAAGGGAGCAGCAGCAACAGCTGCTGCTTCACAGGGGCCTACTGCTGCCATTGCTGCTTCTCGCGGTCAACACCTGAGCGATGCAGGCAAAGGAGACAGGCATGCAGCAACAGACGGACAGGAAGGATTCAGGGCAGCCAACGAAGTCGGTAACTTGTGGCTGTTGGTGCTGCTGGTCCTAGTCTTGCTGCGAAATTGTCCCTTAGCAGCACCAGAATCAGCAACATGCGTTTTGGGGAGTTGGTGTCTTGTGTTGTTGTTTGCAGTCTACAAAACAAACAGAAGAAACACGACCAGCAGTGGCAGCAGCAGCAGCAGGACAAACCACTGGGCTGTCTCAATTCCACGGCCTGATGCTGGGCACTGCCAGACGGCGGCCTCAGCAGCGCAGAGAAGAAGAAGGCAGCAGTGAAAGCAGCAGCAGCAGCAGCAGTAGCGACGAAGGAGACTAGAGGCACCTCCTACGAAACTTCCAGGCCCTGTTGGCTAGCCAGATGGGTAGCTAGCTCCAGCTCCCTAGCTAGCTGGAGATCACATATAGTATATGTAAAACATAATATAGGGGCAATATATTATGAGCAAATGGCTGTATCTACAGATGTGCTATTTGCCTATTAAAAGTGACGTTGGTTAAGAAAGTTGCCGCAAGGCGACGGAATCTTCGTATTCTTTTTCAATATAAGCATATAAGTGCCACCTAACCAAATAGCTTAAATATTTAAAAACCATTGTTGGCGCATTAACGGCTATTCTGCTGGCATAGCTAGCTAGCTGGCTGGCTGTACGGACCCTGGTTAGGTTGCCGCCTATCACGCCAGCTGCGAGCTAGCTAGCTAGCTAGCAGTAGGCCTGCCTTTCGGCTAGCAAGCTGCAACAGCAGCCTGAAGCACAGATATTTGCTGACACTCAAGGGGCATATCCTCATGTATGTGCTAAATATTGTTTGAGTCACTCGCACTTTGTAAATAGGCAACGCAAGCAAGCATGTGTAAAACATATTTCACGCATACGTGTTCATTTACTTATTTAGTGCTGTATATATATT
>NW_013564487.1:0-8742 GCF_000499605.1 Eimeria maxima | reverse complement strand
TCCGCATTTCTCCAAAATGCACACCGTCAGTCAAACACACACTAGAAGATATCCTTCATATTCCTGCGTAGACAAAACGCACAGTCTTCCACTTAGGACAAACGTTACACACCTCCAATCAAACGTCGCCTCCCGTTCCACCGAACCCCCTGCACAACTTGCCACATGCATCACTCAGCCATCACATCACTGCTCCGCGCACCCTACCTCGTCGCTCGCCACAAGGGCAAACACCTACACCCACGCACAAACCCTCACCTCCAATTCGCGCATTCATGGCACGAGCCAGAAGACTCATTCGAACCTTCGCAACCCCTCAACACGCATGGATAACTCCCAGACACCCCCCACAACGCCCACCTACGTGCTCTTCACCGCACTCAAAAAACGACTGACAATCCTTCTAACGCACGTCCTCCAATAGAACAACCCACACCCACAACAGACACCCCTCAACAACACAACACTCATCACCAAACCTCCCCAGCAGTCAACACGCAGCAACACACACTCCAACACCTAGCTGCACAACAAACATTCTATTAACAACGCCAACATACTCCGATCAAACACATCCGTATCCATACACACACCTTACACACCTATTATGCAAGCTCCAACCCGTTTGCGCCACATCTAGCCCTCCAACACCAACACAGTACACCACTCCTCCACGCTCACGCGCTGGTACACGCATCCCCGTCAATACCTGCACGAGGCTTGTAACACCCAAGCAAACCCAAACAAAACATGCCAACTACCCTTCTAAACCTAAAGGCTCGATCTCAACCGCTGCTACGCACCTAAGCCAAGTCCCATCATGTTGGTATGCGCGCCTACATGCAAAACACTAAAAAACACTATCTGCCAGTTAGACGCACGTTCTCCTATAAAATAAGCCATCCACTCAACAAACACGCCTCAACAACACACCAATAACCACCAGCGTCCCCAACACTCCACACGCAGCAACACACATCCTTCCAACCCCTAGCTGCGCAACAAACATTCCACCAGCAACCCTAACTACTCCCACCAAACACACCAGTATCCATACACACACCATCCACACCTCCTACTATATGCGCAAACGCCTTTGCCCCACATCTGCCCGCCTATCACCAACACTATACACCACTCATGTACCCTCCCGTGCAGTTACACGCAACGCCGTCCACGCATGCACGAGATATGCCACACACAAACACACCCGAACAAAACACACGAAATATGAATGTAATCAACCCTTCGTGATACAAACGTACCCATGCCCCCCAGGTTGACAAGCCAGGCTACACCTCAAGAAAATAGAATAGGCCAAATCGCACTGTCTTCAGATTAGAACAAAATTCGAATGCCAGACTATGCACTTGGATCGAGGTGTCAGATCATATCGAACGCAACTGAACACACACAGCACGCAGCTACCTCCCCTTCCACGCACCGAAACGATTACCCGTCCACGACAAAACACCCTCACCCACGTACACACCCACACAGCTTCACGCCACATGCTCGTGACATCAACCACCTCATCCAACCTGCCCTTCACAACGCAGAAACAGGCAATACCCCCCTTACATGTCGTGAATAGTCAGAACAAACACATCCATGTCCATCCACACTCCACACACACCTCCTACCATAAAGCTCCAACGCGTTTGCTCCACATCTACCCGCCACACACCAACACAATACAGCACTCCTCAACCCTCCCCTGCAGCTACACGCATCCACGTCAACGCATAAAAGAGACATGTCACACCCAAAGAAACCCAAACAAAGCATACCACATACCCGTCGAATCCTACAATGCCGCTCTCTACCCTTCGTCACATAAACACGCGCAGTCCCCCCATATTGTTAACCCCCCATATATTTTCAAGGCCACAACACACTGGCTTCGTCATAGTGCAAAATGCAAACACCAGAGAAGCCGCTTCGAAGAAGGTGTCAGGTCATACCCAACAAAACGCAACACACTCCATATTCAACTACCTCCCCGCTCCACGCACCAAAACGGCAACTTGTCCACGACATAAAAATCCCACAACCACGTGCACACCCACAGACATGCACTCCAGACACCCGTGACATCAATCAACTCGCTCAGCCCGCCCTTTGCAACGCCACAACACGCTAACCCCACTGGCACATATGTCCACCCACTTTTCCAGATGCTCGTCAGCCCACTCAATCCAACTACATTCCTTCTACGGCAGTTCCTCATATACAACAGTCAGCAGGACCAATACACACGCCTTAACAACACAGCAGACAAACCCATCTTGACTAACATTCTGCACATTGCAACACACAGCCATCCAATATCTACCTGGCCAACAAACATTCCCAGAACAGAGCGCGTGTCTTTCGACGGACCACAGCTGTATCCCCCCCCTTCCCTATACACAACACGTACGCGCTGCCTCAGCTGTACATCGCACGCCACGCACCTACTGTAAGCTGACCAAGACAATGCACCACCCATCTAACCTCGCTACAAACTAACATCAACCCCCATACCACACAAACACAGACGTAAGCAAATACCACTTCCTCCCCACCTTGTCTTGTAATCAACAACTTCATTTTCCCTGAGACAAGCGCGACCATGCGCACCAAGATGTCTAACCCTCGTAGATTCTCAAACCCCAAAATACTAGCAAATACCGAGCATCCCTCCATGCCACTATAATGTAGAACATCCACACTGCTGCACAGAAATCACTCCCCTTGCTAATCGCCAACACACTCTCGCCTGCTTAGTGAAAGTTTCAAACACTACCAAACACTCTTGGCATGCGCATCACGCTATACTCAGCACAACGGAACACACTCATCGCTCAACTACCTGTCCGCTGCACGCATCTCAATTACTCCGCGTCCGTGACACATAATCCCCACACGTACGTACAAACCCACACGACCCCTCACTCCACACTCTTAGAATATCAACAAACACACCGAAACTTCCCTGCCCCTCTCCAAAACACGAAACCGTATCGCAACATATTTTAGTCCATTTTTCAGCTGTTCTTCAGCGAACGCACAAGACGACCACCGTGTACCGCCCGTCCTCAAATATAACAATCGACACCCAAAAGAGCTTACCTCAACAATACAACACAATACTAAATTTCTGCAACACTCGACATGCTGCAACGCATATCTATTAACAACGCCAACCTACTCCGATCAAACACATCCGTATCCATACACACTCCTTACACACCTCCTACTATAAGCGCAAGCTCCAACGCGTTTGTCGCACATCCAACCCACCGGCACCAACACAATAAACCACTCCTTTCCCCTCCCCTGCCTCTACACGCATCCACGCCAACACATAAAAGAGAGACATGTCACACCCAAAGAAACTCAAACAAAGCATACAACATACCCGTCGAATCCTATAATGCCGCTCTCCACCCTTCGTCACACAAACACGCCAAGTTCCGCCTTCCTGCTAAACCCTCATACATCCACAACGACAACACATACTTCCTTCAACTTAGTGAAAATCCAAACTCCAACAAAAACACTTTCATGGCGGTGTCTTGACATACCCAACACAACACGACACACTCCACACTCAACTACCTCTCCGCCCCGTGAACCAAACCGGCTACACGTCCACGGCATAAAGCCCCCTCACTCACGAACATACCCGCAGACATGCACTCCACACACTCATGACATCAACCAGCCCACACACCCTGCCCTTCACCAACTCCACAACACGCTACCCCCACTGACAGGTTTGTCCATCCACCCTTTCACATGCTCGACCGCGCGTCCTCGCAGTCGCAATACAACTACATTACTTCTAACGCAGGTCCTCATATACAACAATCAACACCCTCAGTACACACGCCTCAACAACACAACAGAAAAACCCACCTTGTCTAACATTCTGCACAATGCAACACATAACCATCCAACACCTACCGGGCCAAAAAGCACTCCAACACATGCAGTACCTACTCTCTGCCCAACCTGTACCTCCCAACCCACACACCTACCTTCCGTTGACCAACCCAATACACCAATCCTCTAACCTGGCTACAAACTAGCATCAACCCCCATGTCACACAAACACACACCTAACCAAAAACCAATTCCTCCCCACCTAGTCTTGCAATCAACGTTTTCATCTTCCGCGGAGCAAACACCACCTTGCTCGAAAAGTTGCCTTGCCCTCACAGATCCTCAAACTCAAAAATAGTACCAACTAACAAACACCCACCCATACCACTATAATGTCCAACATCTACACTCTCCTTATACATCACTCACCTGGCTAATCGCTTACAGATAGTCTTCTGCTTAGTGGGGGCTTCAAGCAGCACCAAACAAACTTGGCATGCTGCGTCACGCCATACCCAACAACAGGGAACACAATCACCACTCTACCGCCCCTCCGTTGCACGCATCTCCACTGTTCCTCCCCCGTGACACATAATCCTCACTGGCGCGTACAAACCCGCACGCCCCTCACCCCCTCACTCCACACAGTCAGAATATCAACCAATACACCGACGCTGCCCTTCGCCACTTTGCAACACGAAACCCCATTTCCACATATTTTATCCCACTTTTTCAACTGCTTATCCGTGCCCTCAGAACTCCATTGCAATCCTTCTAGCTCGCATCCTCCTACAAAGCATCGTATACCCACAACAAACAAGCGTCTGCAACACAACACAAGCATCAAGTTGCCTAGCACTCCACAGCCTGCGGCGCACAACCCTCCCAAACCTGGCTGTGTAGCGAACCACCACCCTGCAATCAGCATGTACTGCGATCGCATTCAGACTTATCCACCCACACAGCAAACACAACATGTAGTGTGTGAGCGGGTTGGTACTAGTACGCCGCACGCCGTCCTTCCCCTCAGCAAGACAATATAGCCCCCCACTAATCTACCTCCGAATTAACCTCAGCCCCTTCAACACATGCATGGAACGTGCCAAAACAAAGATACACACTAACCACAAAACACCAGCATTCAACAGCATGACAGAAAAAACATACTTCCCTAGCATTCCGCATGGTGATACAGAATTCCACCAGGCACGTACCTGGGCAACAAATATTCCACCAGCAACCACTATCTAGTGCATCTGTACACACGTGCATCATCTCATGGACTATATAAAAGACCTACTGGTTGGGCAGTATGCACGTCGTACCCCCCAATGGGTCACTCCCATTTCCAACCCAATGCTACACTCCTATAATAAACCTCGCAAATAACCTGAACTAGGGGAGCCAATGCACAACCAGTGCCACATCGATGGACACCGTAACAAAACATGCATCCCAGCTATCTAATCTTATTGTCTCCTTTTCTACCTTCTCTTATGCAAACCTGCCCATGCCCGACACGCTGCCACCCCCCGTTGCACCTCAAAAACATGGAGAAAAATAAAATACCAAAACCCCACAAATATCCAATTGCCGTCATGTACGCAGACACTGACACAAACGAACACAGTGTCGCATGCCCATTGCATCCTTCTGTATCACACAGCAAACTGTATCATCTTTCGTGAGAAACTCAAACACCCCCTAAGGCAATCCACCTCCCCTGTCATGCCATAACCAACACAACACAACACAGGCCTCATTCCACCCCCTCTGCGCTGCAGAAGTTGCACTTACTCCACCTTCCCAACTACAATTACTCACGTCCACCTACAAACAAACACCTGCTCTGCAGACACTCGTGACATCAACCCACACATCCTTGGTCCCCTGTGACACTCCTTACCACGCTACCCCCACTCCACACACATGCATCGATTCAAACAGACGACCACTAGACAATTCACAACTGAACTACACAGCTCCTTTCGCACACCAGTCTACAAAAAAACAAACGCGCGCAACAACTACCATTTCACGACCCCACCCAAAAGGCAACATCGTCTAGCATTCCGCATAGTGATACACAACTCCATCAAACACGTAGCTGGGCAACAAAATTCCATCAGCAACCAGCATCACCTGCACCCCCCCACACTCTTATCCACTTACAAGCAATATACACGCCTTCTAGCTGGGCAATAGTCCGTTCGTCACCCCCAATGGTACCTCGCCATCACCAACCTAATGCTCCACTCCTATTACCTCCCTCGCAAATAACCTCAGCTTGGGGAACGCATGGACACAACATGGCAAGCCAAACGTCACCCTAACAAAACACACATCCACATCCCAGCCACCTAATTTTCTTGTCTCCTCCACATTCCCTCACACAGCACGTTCCTGTCGGCCAGGTTGGCACTCCCGCAGCCACGTTGAAGACAGGAAAAGTATCAAATACAAAACCCCCAACAACTGTAAAACACCTACTGGATGGGCAGTATCTGGATGGGCAATATCCACCTCCTAACCCCCAATGGTGCCCTCCCATGACCAACCCAATGATCCACGCCTACACCCTCCCTCGGAAAACGCCATTACGCAAAAGGCACCCGACCAAAGCACACCTAAAATCCATCTAATCCAATTGTCTCCTTCTTCACCTTCCCTCACACAAACCCACCCATGCCCGACACCTTGCCAACCTCTGTGACACCCCAAAAAGATGGAAAAATATCAAATAGCAAACTCTCACCCATGCCAGCACAATACCCAATTGCTGTCATGTACACACACAGACACAAACCAGCACTCTATCGCACCTCCATTGCATTTTGTCTGCATCGCTAAACGCAATGCTGCCTGCTCCGTCAGAACCCCATACACCTTCTGGCGCAGTCTTGCGCTAGAAACGCTGCATCTACTCCACCGTCCCAACTACAATTACTCACATCCACACACAAACAAACATCTGTTCTCCACAAACTCGTGACGCAACCCAACGCATCCATGCTCCCCTTCGCCACTCTACACCACTCTAGCCCAACCTGGCCATACTTCCACCCATTCGAACAGGCGACCGCTCGCATACTCGCAACTGAACTACACTGCTCCTTACGCACTCCAGTCTACAAAAAAAACAAACACACGCAACAACTAGCATTTGGCGACGCCAAAGAGTTAAGTTTGCAAGCATTCCTCATAGTGATACACAACTCCACCAAACGCGTAGCTGGGCAACAAACCTTCCATCGTCGATCATAATCTGCGGCACCGACACTCAGCTCTGTCCTCTTGCGAACCATAGAAAACACCAACCCTCTAGGCAATATCCCTGTCGTAAGTCCCAAAGGAATGTTCCATGACCAACCCAATGCTCCACCCCTATAACCTCCCTAGCAAACAGTTCAACTTGGTGAACGCTTAGATAACGCATATAACACCAGTGCCTAACAAAGCACATCTCCCAGCCATCAAATCTTATTGTCTCCGTTTTCACTTCCCCCCGCACAAGCCCGTGCATTCCCGCCAAGCTTTCCAAGACAAGCTACACGTTCAAAAAGTCGAACAGTATCAGATACCAAACTGCCGCCCATGCCAACACAATACCCAATTGCCATCGTCTACACAAGCATGCACAAACCAACACAGTATTCCATGGCCATTGCATTCCTTCTGCATAGCTAAACACATTGTTTCCTCTTTCGTTGGGATCTCAGATCCCCCCCTAACGCAATGCTGCTCCTCTGCCATGCCATAACGAGTACAACACAACACAGGCCTCATTCCACTCCCTCCGTGCTACACGCGAAACCAACGCGCCTAAACATCCATGCCCTTCTGCGCACAACCGCCCTACAGCTAGCTGTGCAGCATACAATCGGCTTGCAAACGTCATGGCCTCCGATCACGTACAGGCTTATCCACCAACACAGCACACAACGTAAGCCCCACACCCACCTTCCCTTGACCACGTGAATAGAGCGGCCCATTAATCTTCATCCTAACTAACCTCATTCCCGTCACACACATGCACTGAACATGTAAAACCAAAGACACAGAGAAAACACATATCCTCCCTACATCATATCGTTTTGCACCCTCATTTACACAGACCTTGCGGTGCTCCCAACATTGCCCAACTCCGCTAGATCGTATAAGAGGCAGATATTACAATGCAGCAAACACCCACCCATGTCAAAACATTATCCAGTATCCATATCCAGTCAGACAAGCAGACTTCCGCGTATCCATCACATTCCTTCCTCCCCCGAAACGCACTTTCTCCGACTACACACGAACCTACAAACAAACGTTGCCTTACGTGCTGCACGCTTGTACTTCGGCCAATCACAGCTGTATCCACACCTTCCCTATACACAACAAATACCCCCTGCCCAGCCTGTACCTCGCAACCCACGCACATACCTTGCGCTGACCAACCCAATGCACCAATCCTCTAACATCAATACAAACTAGCCACAACCCCCTCATGCCACACAAACGCACACCTAACCAAACAACACTTCCTCCCCACCTAGTCTTGTAATCAACATTTTCATCTTCCCTGACACAAACACGCCCATGCTCGCCAAGTTGTCTTGCCCTCACAGATCATCAAACCCAAAAATATTGCCAAATACCAAAACAAACACACATGCCACTATAATGTCCAACATTTGCACTGCTCCATATGCATCACGCTCCTTGCTAATCGCCAACACACTCTCTCCTGCTTAGTGGAAGCTTCAAACACATCAAACAAACTTGGCATGCTGTATCACGCCGTACCCAACACAACGGGACTTACGCATCACTCAACTACCTCTCCGGTGCACGCATTTCAACGGTTCCTCGAGGCACTGTGTATTA
>NW_013564486.1:0-7714 GCF_000499605.1 Eimeria maxima | reverse complement strand
TATATATATATATATATATATATATATATATATACCTATATATAGGTTAGTTTGGATGCCACTCATGGAATCCACGCAGACTGTACGTGAGAAGTAACATATTGCAGATGTTTAGCCTTTACCATAGATCCATGTTGAAGGTTGAAATGGTTCGCAGTCGCAAATTATCAATGGTTTAGTCTGTATGTTTGGAAGCAGCTTCCGTACGGTTTCCGCTGGAGACTTCCAAAAATTGCGTGGGTACTCAATTTGAGCAAGATGTGCAATGGAGCTGCCGGTTTGACAACTCTTGATGATTTGCAGGTCAGTAAACAGTGAGCGAACTACGTAAATTCGCTCACTGCTTGCTGACCTGCAAGTCATCCTCACAGCGCTTACGTTTTCAGGAACTGACCACAATTTGTATAATATTTCTTTGTAATCTTTTAGAGGCTGACTACACTGTAATTTCTTTTCCTCCATCGGAATAAGGGGATAACATATATAGGTTAGTGTCGATGCCACACATGGAGTCCATGCAGACTGTGCGTGAGGACTAACATATTGAATATTCATTTATTCTTTGTCATAGATCCATGTTGAAGGTTGAAATGGTTCGCATTCGGAAATTCTTAATGGTTTAGTATGTATGTTTGGAAGCAGTTTCCGTACGGTTTGAGATGGATACTTCCACAAAATGCGTGAATACTCGGTAAGATCCAGATGTTCAATGGAGCTGCCGGTTGACAAGTCTTAATTTATGTAGTTCGCTCACTGCTTGCTGACCTGCAAATCATCCTCACAACGCGTGTTTTCACTGGAAATGAACTAAATATTCAGGCACAGGCTGTGAGTGGGAATTGATGGACATCGGCGCGAGAGGCCGATATAGCTACTTTGGGGTGTGCTATGGAATATGGTGGCGTTCGTTTTGACGGACAGCGCGTAAGTGTTTGCCACAAGTCGCGCTAAGATTAGACACTGTTGCATTTCAGGCCTCTAACGAACAGGAAGATCCAAGGTGAGTGTTCCCTCTGGCGATATTAGCCGAGGGTGCATCCATGCCGCTTGCACAAGCTTAAATGCCCCACTCCTTGCATTTGTGCAGTGGTCAGAAAGCCATTCAGGGTTTCAATACATGTTTCCTGCGATTGGCTCCACATGTGTGGCATTCCCTATGCGTTTGGGGAGGTTGCGAACAATCCTGTATGCATCGCATAGTCCACGCGTTGCTCCAGAGAGTTTCTTCCTACGTACTTTCCCGTGTAGTGCATGCGCGACAGTTTCAATTTTTACATCCACATACCTTGAAGCTTTGCTACTCTGTCTACACGCCTATTATGGTTACTTATGTAGATATTTTTAGTTAGAATTAGCAGTGCAATATGGTGTGTATCCATGAGCTATTCTCTTCGAAAAGCAACGTAGTCAGTCCATACATTCAGCTATAAAGAAGGTGAATGCTGCTACAGGTAATTTTTTCGGAGTTCGTGTGTGACGAGCGAAAGACGCTTCAATTCAGTATAGTGCTATATGGTGGCTTGGCAATGAAGTCTATTCACCCATATAAGACGTTCTTTTTATCTATTTGCACAGCGCACTGCCTGCGTAGAACGAATCTGCTCTTGCATTACAGGCTTTTGCCTCGATCGGCCGGAGTAGCAAAAGCTGCAGGAGAGTGAAACTATTTTTAATTTTGTTGCTAGCCGCACGTGTTTCCTCTGAATATACGGCTGTGCAAATATCAAGCGTTGCATTGGATTCTCTTTCCTGACCCCTTGGTGGGTCTTCTATTTTCCCATGTGTAATGCATGCACGAATGAGAAAAGCCGCATTTGCGAATCTCTCCTGTATGATCGGACAGCTCTAATATAGATTAGCATTCCAGAAATTGTGGACTGCTTCGCGTTGGGAGAGAAAGCTGCACATCTTGAGCAACGCACAATGAGCACATTTCAATGTATTTTTGCGTTACGGACACTTTGCTGGTGGTGGCAGCATCTCCATACATATTTAACGTGGAGGGGCGTGCACTGACACGTAGAGGATGAGGTGCCGCTGATGCGAGACAGGAATCACATTCCGACTTCTGTCTGGTATTTGCACAAATGTCGTTTTGATTTGCCTGACATTTGTACAGAATGTAGGCAGGATTCTACTTCCTTTTATCACGCCAACATTTCTGAACAGGCCAGCGTTTTGGTTAGAATTGGTACCTGCAGGCCCCTGTGAGCAGAAGAGACGAACACGTCTTGCATTGGTTCGTACGGCAGCCTGAACAAAGCATTGCCTGATGGATTAATGGTGTCTGAGTGTATAGTAGGCGGGTGGCGCTCGCTAAGAACGTGTGTGGAAGAATTAATGCCCAGCGCACTGCATGAAAGCTGTCATTATACACCTTGCCACGAAAAAAACGGTGCTATCGACAGCCAGCGAACAACTGGCAATTGTCAATTTTCTGGATCACTGAGCATTATGGAATAGCTTTCTTCGACAGAAAGACGCGGCATCGAGAGGTGCAGGTGAAGAAACCGTAGACCAAAACAGGGGGGGCACCTTGACGGCATTGATGTATCTGAGCATGGCCTCTAGCTGCACAGCACGGTGACAGTTTGTACGATGTACTGATCTCCTAAAAACCTATCAGGCAGTCCGTCGACAAGTACTATTTGCATGAGTGGGGTTGGACTGCTGGCAGTGAGAAGGACACTCATCTTGGAAAGTGCATTTTGAAGTTCAGACAGGGTTCAGCGCAGACCTTCCCCGTAACTCCTCCAGATAAACAGTCTACGTGAAAAGGCGAGAGTTGGGTTAAAACCGCGCAGTCCTTTAATTCTAACAGCATGATCACACTCGAACAAGCTGCGAGTCGGAAACCGTCAGCGAGTGGGTTCATCGACGACTGGTGAAAAGGCAAATTCGCTGATGAACTAGAGAGTGGCTACAGGCGTATGTCTATAGTATGTATGCCGGCAACCTCCTACTGAATGTTCCCTGTAATGCCTCCACTATTTTCTGTGCGGAAGAACGTTCGTTAGGGTGCCTGATCGAGTGTCTCCTACATCTCAATCGCGGGCAAAAGCAGATCTCATTGATATGCTGCATTTGTCCAAACAAATATGACTTCGCCATTGCGGTTGTAGAGTGCGGTAATTTTGTTGTTCGGAACTGCTATTAATGGTCGTGCATATACGTGGGTGTGGACGAAGGGTGTGGGGAGGCAGAGACTCTGTCATGTCAGCCCGGTGGTTTTCTCTTACGCGTGCCAAGCACACTAATGGTGTAGACCAGCATCGGCTTCAGTTGCAGAAGGAAAATTGTCGTGTGATTATGCATAGGCAACGTTACCTGTGACAGGTGCTGCATGCACGTCAAACGAGGAGGCAGCTGGCCAGGGTCAGAGGGGCTTTTGGTGGGATCTGCACTGAGGCATTCGATAGACACTTAAGGGATATGGAAGGGTTGCCTATGCCGCATGCTAGCCGTTCAGTTGCAGCAGATGTTTAAGGTGTTGGACCCGATTGAAGATTGATATTCCAGAAGTAGCGGTTGTGCAAAGCCCCACCACAATTCTATATTTGCTGTAAAGCTATTGCCAATGGCAATCGCTTTAAGTGACATTGATTCCGATTTCCGAGATGATCACACGGTGTAAAGTTCGTATGTAAAAATATAATCGTTTTCTCAGTATGAAGGTACCCTTGTTACGCCTGCAGCTACTGCGTTGCCGTGATGTTCGTATTTTTTCTTTATGACGATTTTCCATTAGCTCAACTGCCGTAATGAAAGCTGAGATAAGCCACAACATTTTAGAAACACGGACAAAAAAGCTTCATCACTCCCCAGTTATAGAAATGCGCCAAATTAGCCAATTTGAAACTGGAATTCGTTGTGGATTTGGGTGTCGCGAAAGTGCTCCGACAACTCTGCTATAGTCATGAGGCTAGCATGGATGCTTTTGCACGCAGCACATGGAGAACGGCTTTCACACGAACCCTAACCTATCCAGTTTGTAAGCTGAAACGCTCCAGAGTATTTAGATTATATCCAGGTGTGGACTAGCTGTAGGCAGAGACCATCTCAGCACAGTTTTGCATAGTTTCATTTCTTCTCACCACAGCTCAACGCCGTGGCTACGACGAGCCAACTCAATGTGACTGGCATGTCATATCGGATGCCTGCCGACGCCTGAAGCAGTCCTGAAGGCAGTTGCCTCAACGAAACTGGCGAACCTACGCACAGCAAGTGAGCAGTATTGTAGTGAACACAACGCAAGATGAATACACATTTTTGACGCTACTATAACCCAGCGGCATGTGCGAAGTCTCACGGGAATATGGAGTGACTAGCATGGCAGCCCACGACTCACCAGAAAATGCAGAAGGACACGGTTTAGCACGTATAGATGCACGAAAGCATACCTTTGTTTCTCCTTCGCATTCCATCCTACCTGCCCACCGACATACACCGGAAAAACACTTTCCAGTTATGGAGAAAGACACATTTTTCTGCCTGCACGATATGTTCAGAACGTGCGCCGGCCTTCACTGTAGAAGGTGAAGACCGTGCCCAGGAAATATGTGGACCGTAAGATTGTCAGGACGTTCTTTTGGTGGATCGGTTTCCATTGCCGCTTAACAACATTGCCGATATTTATGGTATGTTTTGATGCAAAGTTTGTCAATCCATAGCTAGTTCGTCTCAGAACCAAAGAAGGAAACGTAACGGTTGATCGGGATGGCAACAGCGTTTGCCAAGAGTCGAACACGTGCCCCAAACATGCAACAGAGTAGGAGATTAAAGCATGCACTCGCCAGCTGATTGGCTCCATTCAAAGGTGAATTGTGAAAAGGCCACGGAAGCCCAGTGATGCACTTCTATCTGTTTGGTTGAACGGCCTTCAGAACCCTTTGTTCTTCAAGTGCTGCCACAAAATTAACCAGAATGGATTGGGTCCTTGTGGGTTGGCGACTGAGCCTTGGTTAAAGCATGGATGGTTCGACATCTCCACAAGCATACCTTGCCACTCCAGGATGTACCTCTGTTGCCTTGAATATATCTCTAATGTGTCGTAACCTTACACAAAACAAGGAACGGGTTATAGCAAAGTTCTGTGGGATGTGAACACTAACGGTGGGTCTGCTGCAGGTAAGACTCCGCACCCATGGATTTTCTACGCTTAGTAAATATTCTGTTGCCCGGGGAGACCATCTGGATACCTTTTGGGTATATACCTTATGCAAATGCCTTTATTACCATGAATGTGATGCATCGCCTGTAAGGATTAGTGGCTATCTGTGTACCAAGGAAGTGCTTCATTCACGGAGTAATTGACGCGCTCGATGCAGCAGGTATGCGCGTGCCTACAGGTAACATGAAAACCTATTGTGGCCAATTGATGAAAATTACCTAGAGTATGCTCGGTCGCTTTTGTTGAGGCTCACCAACACACAAAAACGTAGAAGTCGAAGATGCTGCACACATTTGTGAGGGACTGCCCGACTGCATCTGGGCAGAAACGACCAAAAATATACTCAGCTCTCAGTGGCCAGACAACGGTTTGACGAAGCCAACTTACGTTGCACACACTTTCATCCCTACGATATGTTACTCTTTGTTCCCTCTCTGAAAGCATGTTGACTATCCGTATAAAACTGGCCTGATGCAATTTTGGCGGAAACCCCGCTACCAAAGATAACCCTGGTGAGCTTGAGTGGCTTGGGATCCGTGTTTGTAACCACTTGTTCCTATATTGCAAATAAGAATCTTCCTTCCACCTGCGGCTTTATTCCCGTCCTAAGTTGGTTGCGTTTCTCCAATGTGTTGGAAGCCATTTTACAGGCCAGTCCACCTACTGTTACATTTTGTTGGAGACTGTGTGACCTGTTCCACATATCAGGCAGTTACAGCACTCTAATAACACAGTCTCAACGCGCATCCAGTATTTCGGTGCTAGCTATCAAGACGGCTTCATCATCGGGGTGTTGCGCCATATGCCTGCTGGGGTTTGGTGCAATTCTCAGTCTCATTGCTAGCAGCATTTGCTGCACCACAGTATGCAGCCGTTTATCAGCTGGCTCCTCGAGCTGTCTGCATATTCAGGCGTCTGCGAGTGACCTGTCTACGCTGATAACTCATATGGGCTGGACGGCCCAAGTAGATACGCACTTGCCGTTATATGAACGGTCCCGCCGGGAAATAGTTGTCGTGAATACCATCCTTCGCACAACATAAACTACAGCATTTCGTATGCAGATTCAGCAGGTTTGTTGAGCATATTAAGAGGCCTTCAAGCTAGGATTTTTGCAGAGCCTTTGCCTTGATACAAAAGCTGTTCTTGATCAGCTGACTGCTCCGGAGCAGTTGAAGTAGTGCCTTGCTGTATTTGCGTACGACAGCGGCTAGCCGTGAAATGCAGACCTAGGCGAGGAAGAACCGCAGACGTTCCGGCTTGGCCAATGAATAAATGACACAGTTTTCATGACCACGTCTACTACAAGTCTTGCCCGACTTCTTAGAGGAGCGTGGTCAGAGCTCATGTCGGTGCCCAGCTTGTCTCGTCGGCCAGGCCAGAATTTGCTTAAAGCCACATTTTGCATTGGCTGCCGTCTGCACTCCGTATTTAAATATATGATTCTGCGTGATCTCATATAGCAACTCCAGGTAGATTAACAAACTGGAAGGGTGCTCTACTACGTGGAGTTTATGAATACGTTCTTCGCTGATTCTTCCCAGCTTCCATACTCTTGAAGCCTCAGGCTTGGTGAGGCCCATATTCTATGCCTCTGCAGTGCTGGCCTTGAAGAAATCATCCCAAACACTGCTATGGTGGGGACGTGGCGACGCCTTCGGAATCATACTTTCTAGAAGGTCCCTAGTAAGCATTAAATATCTCCTGTGCCTTGCGGGAAGTAGACACCGAAAATTTGGCAATTGTGTGGATGATGTCCGCATAGAGGTCACCGACAGAGCACCAAGGTTTTGCCATTGCCCCTATGTCTATGTTTCCTTCTTCTGATGCCATTCCGTGACTTTTAAATTTCTGCCATATTTACACTGCAGTTTACGCATTAGAAGAGTGGACAGCAAGCAACTGTTTCAGAGAGGGCAGGTGTATATCCGCAGAGCAAGCAGTGGAAATATTGGCGGGACAGCGAGTTCGTCAAAGCATATGCCCATTGCACACATTGAATCTTGAAGACCCTCTACATGTTCGTGCAGGATGATCTGACTGACTCGTTAGTTGACTCGTTAGCTGCACAGACACAACGACCCCCGCTCCAGACAGTTGCTTACTGTACAAATTCACAGGAAGCAGCCTCGCATCAATGCTTCGCTGTATGATTTTCTGTTACACACCAATGGGACAACGTGTCTCCGAACCACTAGTTCAGTGGTCTTTCCAAAGTGATTTAATCGAATAAGCAAGGTTGGGGAGCCTTTAGAAAGTGCGATGCCATTAGTTTGATCACTCTCGTCTTTCAAACGATTCTACGATGCCTTGACAGTGCCAGAGGGCGCGCCACACGGATATCCCAGGCTTGCCTCCACGTGTGGAACTCATCTGCTTTCTGCCGTATTCGTCTGCAGCTAGGGAAAACGCCTCGCTACCATCGTAGAGCTCTAGAATTGATGCGTCAGTGAGTGCCCTACGAATGGGCAGCTGGGGCAACGAGATATGCAGTCTGTAGTGCTGATTAGTCTCTCCTTTGTTACTCCTGTATACATATATAAT
>NW_013564485.1:0-7874 GCF_000499605.1 Eimeria maxima | reverse complement strand
TATATATATATATATATATATATATATATGACACGTATACATACTATATATATTATATATAGATATAATATTATTATATATAATTAATTAATTAATTAATTAATTAATTAATTAATTAATTAATTAATTAATAATAGTACCTGCATCCAAAGGAAGAAAGATGTAATTGATTAGAATAATTATTAATAAATAAATTGTCTCCTTTATTAGCTGCATATACACCTGAATGTGTCTCCTTTTTATTTATTATATAACGGCATAAAAGGAGACAGTCTCCTTCTGCCTTACGTAGTGTATATACACCACGACTTAGTATTTCTTCCTGTATATACATATATATACACATATAAATAAATATATTAATATATGCATGCATGCAGATGCATGCAGATGCATGCAGATGCAAGCACATGCATGCACATGCACATGCAGATGCATGCATATTTGCATGCATGCAGATGATGTCTGCTGCTGCAAGAAGTGCTGCAAGGAGAGGCAAACAAGGGGTGCAACCAGCAGCAGCAACAACAGCAGCAACCACAACAACAGCAGCAGCAACACCAGCAGCAGCAGCAACAGCAACGGCAACAGCAGCAGCAACAGCAGCAGCAGCAGCAACAGCAGCAGCAGCAGCGGGAATTGGTTACCCTTTCCATGGCTGTATTTTCTTGTAATTCAAGTAAAGTGTGCAGCTGCTGACGACGATGCAGCAACTTTTGCTGTTAACAGCAGCAGCAGCAGCAGCAGCAGCAGCAGCAGCAAAGACACACAACAAAGGAGACAATAAAGGAGACAGTAAAAGGAGACAGATAAAGAGAATAGGACACAGCAGCAAACATAAAGGAGACGGCAACAAGTGCTAAGAAGGCAGAAGCAGCAACAGCAGCAACAGCAGCAGCAGCAGCAGCAGCAAGAGGAGACACATTATACCTCTAGTGCAGCATTAAGTGTCTCCTTTTCTTTTCTATTTGTTTTCTCTATTGCTAATCTTTTTGCTGTCTTATTTAGTGTCTCTTTTGTCTCCTCTTGCTGCTGCTGCTGCTGCACAAGCTGCTGCTGCAGCTGCTCAAGTTGCTGCTGCAGCAGCTGCTGCTGATTATGCAGCTCAGCTACTTCCTGCTCATGAGCAGCCTCACTAGCTGCTTGCTGCTGCTGCTGCTGCTCTTGCTGCTGCTGCTGTTGCTGCTGTTGTTGTTGCTGCTGCTGTTGTGCTTCTTCAACTTGTGCCCGAAGAGAGTCAGCCAGTTGCTGCTGCTGCTGCAGTTGCTGCTGCTGCTGCTGCAGTTGCTGCTGCTGCTGCTGCAGTTGCTGCTGCAGGGCCTCAATTGCTGCTTCTCTCTCGGCTGTCTCTTTGCGGTGTCTCTGCACTGTCTCCTCTAGTGTCTCCTTCAGGTCTGCTGCTGCTGCTGTTGCTGCTGCTGCTGTCTGTTGTGCTGCTGTCCCTGCTTCCTCCTGCTGCTGTTTCTCCTCCTTTGTCTGCTGCAGCTGCTGCTTTACCTGCTGCAGCTGCTCAAGTGTCTCCTCACATTGTCTCCTTTCTGTAGCAAGCTGCTGCTGCAGCTGCTGCAGCTCAGTGTCTTGCTGCTGCTGTCGAAGCTTTGCTTCCTGCTGCAGTGTCTCCATCTCTTCTCGCTGCTCCTGCTGCTGCTGCAACTGCAGCTGGAGCTGTTCTTGCTGCTCCTGTTGCTGCTGCAGCTGCTGCTGCACTTGCTGCTGCTGCTCTAACTGTTCGTTGAGCAGCTGCTGCTGCTGTTCCAGTTGCTGCAGCTCCTGCTGCTTCTGCCCTATTTGCTGCAGCAGATCGTTGTTCTGTTGCTCTAGCTGCTGCAGTTGCTGCTGCAGCTGCTGCAGCTGCTCCGTCTGTGTGTCGACCTGCTGCTGCAGTGTCTCCTTTGCAGCAGCAGCAGCAGCACATTGTGCATGCAGCTCCTTAATTGTCTCCTCCTTCCCCTCTAACTCTTCCTTTATTCTTTTTGTCTCCTGTGTCTTTGCTGCAGCATCTGCAGCAGCTTGCTGCCTTGCATGCGCTTCTGTTTGTCTTTGTGATTCTGCTGCAGCAGCAGCAGCAGCAGCTGCTGCTGCTGCTTCTTCTGCCTCCTTAATACGCTGCTGCAGCTCATGATGCATTTGCTGCTGCTGCTCCTCCTTCTTTGCCTCTTCTTCTTTTGCTGCTGCAAGGGCCTCCCTCAGTGTCTGCACCTCTTCTTCCCGCTGCTGCAGCTGCTGCTGCAGCTCCTGGTGCTGCTGCTGCTGCTTCTCCTGCTGCTGCTGCTTGTCCTGCTGCTTCTGCTGCTGCTGCTGCTGGTGCTGAGCGTTTCCTGCTGCTAGCTCTACAGCTAAGCTGTCGTGTCTCTCCACTGATGGCGGGGTAGCAGCAGCAGCAGCAGCAGCAGCAGCAGCAGCAGCAGACATGCGGCTATGCATACTACCTAATGCCCTAAATTGCTGCTTAAGGAGACAGTTTGTCTCCGTCTTGGAGAAAGGAGACACATTGCTGCTGCTGATGGTCATGCTGCTAAATGGATGAAGAGACACAGGAGCAGCAGCAGCAGCAGCAGCAGCAGCAGGACGATCCTGCTGCAGTACACGGACTGCTTCTCTTAATCCCTTTATTACTTCCTCCTGCTGCATGCAGCAACTTTGCTGCCGCTGCAGCTGCAGCAGCAACCCCACACAGCAGCAGCAAATATATTTATTTATCTATTTTATTTATTTATTTATTTAATTTAATTAATTAATTAATTAGTCAATTAATTAATTAATTTATTTATTTATTTATTTACTTATTAATAAATAAATAAATAAGAGGGCCTACTTCTTTTGTCTTCTCCTCTAACTCACGATGTAATTCTTCTGCTGTCTCTAAACTGCAGCAGCAGCAGCAGCAGCAGCAGCAGCAAAAGACACACGCATGCAGCAGCAAATATACAATATATATGCATGCATTCTGCAGCAAATGCAGCAAATGCAGCAAAAGCGTGCTGCTGCTGGAGTATATTTAATTAATTAGTTAATTAATTAATTAATTAATTAATTTATTTATTTATTTATCTATAAGAGGGAAGAAAGGAGACAGACATATGCATAGTTTTACTGTCTCCTTTATTTAATGGAGGAGACACTTCTTCTGCTTTTATCTTTTGTTGCTGCTGCTGCTTCTGTGCAGCAGCAGCATCTAATTGCTGCTGCAGACGCTCGACCTCCCGCTGCAGAGACTGCAGCAGGAACAGCAGCAAAAGCAGCAAAAGCAGCAGCAACACCAACATCAATAACAGCAACAGTAACAGCAGCAACAGCAGAAGGGAATAGGACACGCTGCTGCACCTTCAGGCTAGGGTTTAGGGTTTATTAGTGTTTATTAGTGTTTATTAGTGTTTATTAGGGTTTAGGGTTTATTAGGGTTTATTAGGGTTTATTAGGGTTTATTAGGGTTTAGGGTTTAGGGTGTCTATACATAATTTTTGTGTTTTTGTTCATCTAATTCTCTTATTATATTTCTTTGTTGTTGCATCTCTCCTTTTATTATATCTAATTCTTTTTGTGTCTCCTCTAGTGTCTCCATCTGTAGCAAAAAAAAAAGAGACAAAAAAAATATATACATATATATACCCTAAACCCTAAACCCTAAACCCTAAACCCTAAACCCTAAACCCAAGATATTTACCTGTCTCTGTTCTTCTCTTCTTTGTTTATTTAATCTATCAACAAGAGAAGAAGTTGTTTTTTGTTGTTCCTTTAGCTACAAAAAGGAGACAAAAAAGGAGACAAAAAAAGGAGACAAAAAAGGAGACAAAAAAGGAGACACAATAAAAAAGGAGACAGTTTATTGTGTCTCTTTTTTTTTTTTTTTATTAATAAAAAGGAGACACTTATCCCCTTTATTAAGGAGACACTAAACCCTATTTAATAAAAGGGGACACCTGTCTCCTCTCATTTATTTATTCTTATTTATTTATTCTTATTTATTTATTTATTTATTTATTTATTTATTTATTTATTTATTTATTTATTTATTTATTTTCCTTACTTTATTTAATAATTGTATAACTTGTGGCTCTAAGGAGGAGACAATAAATGAATGCACACGAGCAATACCCTTTTCTGCTGTTGGGGGCCCCCCTTCTTTATAGGGGGGCCCCCCGTCTCTATATGGGGCCCCCCGTTCGCTATAGGGGGCCCCTCCCTCCCATGAGGGGCCCCCATGGGGGCCCCCAGACCCGTAAGACTGTAAAGAAAGAATCCTTGCTAAAGGAGACAACCCAAGACACACAGCAGCAGCAGCAGCAGCAGCAGCAGCAGCAAACAATTCAATTAGTAGCGCAGGCACGCACACACACACACACACACACACACACACACACACACACACACACAGAGATAGCTACCTAGGATCGTAGATGGCTAGCTAGCTGGCTAGGTTATTAGCTAGCTAGACATAGCTGGACATACAGCTAGCTAGCTAGCTAGCTAGCTAGCTAGCTATAGAGTAGTGAATTCCTTACATCGTTGCCTGAAGGTCTGGGGCCCCCTAGGGGCCCTTTTATGTGTATTTGCTGCTGCTGCTGCTGCTGCTGCAGTAGCTGCATTAGCAGCAGCAAGTGTCTCCTCATTAGCATCATTAATGTCTCTCTCTATTGCATAAAGGATAGATAATACCTCATTAAGCATAGCAAGGGAGACAGAGGGCCTCCCCTTCCTTAGGGGGGCCCCCTCGGATAAGGAGACAGGGGGGCCCCCCTTATCTGTCTCCTCATCAGAGGAGACTGTCTCCATTACCAGCAGCAACAACAGCTGCTGCTGCTGCTGCAGCAGCAAACAGCAAAAGGAGACACTTTATATACCCTATATATTGCTGCAGCAAAGGGGGGGCCCCCATAATACCCTACTTATAACTCTTAACCACATCGGGGGGCCCCCTGCAGCAGCAGCAGCAGCAGCAGCAAAAGATACAAGAAGAACTGCTGCTGATGCAGCACATGTACTTTTCCCCTTGCTGCTACTGCTGATGGCGTTGCTGTTCCTGACCGTGCTGCTGCTGCTGCTGCTGATGCTGCTGCTGTTGGTGCTGGTGCTCCTGCTGCTGCTGCTGCTGCTGTTGAGGGTGCTGGTCGAGCTGCAGCTACTGCTTGATCTCCCTTCTGTCCTTGGATGCTGCTGCTGCTGCGCCTGATGGTGCGTTCTCTTCTGCTGTAGTTGCAGTTGCTTCCGTTGCTGCTGCTGTTGTTGCTGCTACGGCTGCTGTTGCTGCTGCTGCTGCTGCAGCTGTGTGTCGTGATCCCCTAGGCTTCCTTGGATCCTTCTAGGCAGAGTCTCTAAAGAGATGGGAACTACTTAAAGATCCCTCCAGTTGCAGCAGCAGCAGCAGCTGCAGCAGCAGCTGCTGCTGCTGCAGCTACAGCTGCTGCAGCAAGGCTACTGCGGACCACTGGTCAGTTCCGCCGGTGCGCAAGGCGCATGCATGCACAAAGCCCCAAAGAAAATAAAGAATTAAATCCCTTTATTCTTCTCTTGCAGGTATCAACATCAGCAGCAGCAGCAGCAGCAGCAGCAGGAGCTGCTGTTGCTGCTGCTGCTGTTGCTGCTGCTGCTGCAGTGTCCACTGTTAAGGCCTGGCTAATAAGAGGCCTTGCGTCTTCTTGTATACACAAGAAATTTATTTATTTCTTTTTTATTTATATAAATCCTTCAGGTGAACATACACCCCAACACACCAAGAAGCTGCTGCTGCCTGCTTGCTGCTCGTGCTGCAGCGAACCTTGTGATGCTGCTGCTGGTCCTGCTGCTGCTGCTCCTGCTCCTGCTGCTGCATGAAGCAACTTTTTTCCTCTAAAAATGACTCAAAATATTGCTGCTGCTGCTGTATAGATACTCTATCCTCTTATATCACCAACATATCGAGGGGGGCCCCCATGGGGGCCCCCGGGCTAGCTGCAGCAGCTGCTGCTGCGCGGGGCCTGGGGGGCCCCCAGAGAAGAGGAAGCAGCAGCAACAGCAACAGCAGCAGCAGCCCACATGAGGGATTCTTGAATACCTTAAGTTGCATGCACACATTAGAGGCTGCAGACGAAGAAGGGAACCAAGACAGACAGCACCGCAGCACCAGCAGAAGCTGCTGCTGCTGCTGCTGCTGCTGCAGCACGGCACCATTATGGGGCCCGCAGTAATAAATCTGTAACGAAGCTGCTGCTCTCCCCACTGAGACAAAGAGAGACACCCACACACCCTTACTTGCCTCAAGCAGAAGTAGCAGCAGCAGCAGCAGCAGCAGCAGCAGGTGTGGTAGCAGCAGGAGTAGCAGCATACAGGTGGGGAGCAGCAGCAAAAGAGACGGAAAAGGCTAGTAGCTGCAGCACGACCCCAATATACAGCAGCAGCAAGGCTAGATAGAGGGAAGTCAGCAGCAGCAGCATCTAGGCTAGATAGGTGGAGGGTACCAGCAGCAGCAGCAGCAGCAGCAGCAGCTGCTGCTGCTGCTGGTGCCTGCTGCAGTGTGTATATTCGTAAGAACTTCGGTACATTGAATAGTCTACTATGCGGTGTACGTACACCCCAATTGTCTTAACAACAACACCAAAACAAAAGAGCAGCAACGCTACCCAGGGGGCCCCTCCTGGGGGCCCCCTACTTATGTTGGGGGCGGGCCCTTCTCCTTATGTTAAGGAGGGGAGCCCCTCTCCTTATGCTGTAGGGGGGCCCCCCCAACCTTCGTTGGGGGCACCCTATGTGATTCTATCGCTACATCTATACACCCCCATAGAAGGATATACACAATACGGTGGGGGGCCCCCCTTTATCTTACAAGGGGGGCCCCCCGTCTATTAGTTAGGTGTGCTAATAAGGGGATACTGTCCCCTCTGCTAGCTTCCTACAAACGGAATGAAGAATGGGGGGCCCCAGGGGCCCCCTGACGGGGGCCCCAAGCCCCCGACAAACCCGTTGTCCCCATAGGGCCCCCAGGGTACTGGGTCCCCCCCATTTGAGGGGGTCCCCCAGCCATGGCATGTGAGGCCCCCGCTGGGGGGCCCCCCATAGGTCCCCCCGGTCGCTGGAGACCGGTTGCTTGGGTGGGGGCCCCCATGGGGCCCCCCCCCGCTACACTGCTGCTAACTGCAGACATATTCTCTTCTTCGTCACTAGACCCGAACATCTCTACAGAGGAGACACGGGAGGCAGGAGAAGAAGGTACTGCTGCAGTGGGTCCTGCTGCATGAGGCCCCCTGGAGGCCCCCACATTGCTTGCAGTACCCTGTGGGCCCCCATGAGGACCTCCTGCTGCTGCTGCTGCTGCATTATTAACAGCAGCAGCTGAGAATCCAGCAGCACCACCGCCTGCTGCTGCTGCTGCTGCTGCAGCAGCAGCAGGTGCACCAGCACCGCCACCCCCCCCCGTAGAAGCAGCAGCAGCAGCAGCAGCAGCAGCAGCAGCAGCAGCAGCAGCAGGAGGGGCATTATATATTGGTCTTTGTGTTGTGTCTGTCTTTGGTGTCTTTAATGCAATTACTAATGAATCTATACAACTACGTAAACATAAATAATCCTATAAAAAAAAAAGAGACAAAAAAAGAGACAAAAAGGCATAAAAGGAGACAAAAGGAGACAAAAGGAGACACATATACAACTACGTAAACATAAATAATCCTATAAAAAAAAAAAGAGACAAAAAAAGAGACAAAAAGGAGACAAAAAGACATAAAAGGAGACAAAAGGAGACACATATACAACTACGTAAACATAAATAATCCATATTTTTTTTTTCTCTGTTTTTTTCTCTGTTTTTCCTCTGTTTTTCTGTATTTTCCTCTGTTTTGGAGACAAAAGGAGACACATATACAACTACGTAAACATAAATAATCCTATAAAAAAAAAAAGAGACT
>NW_013564484.1:0-7960 GCF_000499605.1 Eimeria maxima | reverse complement strand
CAGGATCTAGCTCCGGGTAAGTCCCAGATGAAAGCTCTGTGCTGCCTTCTTCATCTGAAGCACGCCATGCAGCAGCCTGTGGCAGCAACGTTGCAACCTGATGAGGCAAACCAACCGAATTTGAGGCAACAACAGGAGGTTGGGTACCCGCAAAAGCCTGGAGGGCTGCTGAATCGGACTGTAAAATCGGCAAGGCAACCTGCGGTGGCCAATCGAAAGGTGTGGGATCCCCCAAAGGCGGGGGGACGGAAGGGAGAGGTTGAGAATCTTCGCCAAGAGGTCCTGTGGGCGCAGCCATAGGGTCAGAAGGGAGACCTGCAGGCTGAGTATCTGAAGCTGTGATACCGGACTGTAAATGAAGGTTGCTTGGGGAATCAAGTTGTGGGCCTGGCATGTGGAATGTTCTCGCCGGACGGCGGTGCTGATAAGGGATTACAGGGCTCGCAGGGTATGTAGTCAGGGGAGGCATGCTTTCGCGGCCTGCTGGTTGGGTTTGTCGCATTGCGCGCTCAAACGCCAGAGGTTCCAGCTCCAAGTCGAAGGCTATCCTTGCCACCTGCTCAGCGGCGTCCATCGGACCATCTGGGTTGGTGCTTTGGGGCACAGGTGGCGCGAGGTCCTCCTGCATTTCTGCACACACTTCTATTAGCTGGGATAAAGTGTCGTCTTCTTCAGTGCTTCCCTTGCTGCTCGACAGCCTGCGAATCCAAGTTCCTGGGGCTGCCTCTGTGGAGGCAGACGTGGAGGTTCTGCAAATTGTCCTCAGCACTGACACGATAAGAGCCGGAATTAGTGAGAAAAGCAAAACCCTGCGGAATCTACTGCGGGGCCCCGCTGCCAATAGTTGTCCTCCTACTAAGTAACTGTGCCTCCGGTAGTCCTCGCCTGGCACACCAGCAGCACCTTCTGCAGCGTGCTCCCATATGCGATGACTCGGTATTTGTGTCGATGCAGACCGCGGAATGTCTGAAGGCTCATGTTCTTGTGTCTGGCGACCCTCACAAAGAACGGTAGACTCCATCTTCTCGAGCTACCGTTCACTGCACTGAAAATATACAGCATCCTGTGCTCCTGCGAAGTCTGCACTTGAACTGCAGTATGGCAGGTGACCATTGCCAGCACGTCGCATGAGGAAAAGAAGTTCACGGTTACAACTCACGATGCACGTCCTTACCAAAACTCTATATCTTCGTAAAAGTGGAATATTAAATTCTTTAGGTAGGATGACTAGAAGGAGAGGGAGATTGAACTTCCTTATCTCTCCGTCCGCCTACGATATGCTGGTTACATCGCGGAAGAGCCGGTCACGACAAACAGAAGTACGCAGGAGTGACACTGATGACTCTCCTCCGTTTCCACACATAACCTTATTTACAAGCAGGTTTGGCTACGTTATACTTTTATGCAGTTCCGGTTCTCGCCTGCATGCATCATTTTGGGGAGCGATGCGTGGCTTCGCTGCACCTGGCAAAAGCAATAATGGGAGCAGGTTCCCCCTACTGAGCGCAAGACAGCGCCTCGAGCAAGAGCTAAGAACGTCAAGTTTAGCATTGTGGTTTTGTTATAATGGGTTCATTCTACATGCTCAAGGCAGCCAGTTTTAGGCTGTCGCGGGTGCTGCTAGTTTTGCTGTGGTAATTAGTCCATTGCAGTGCCACATGCTTTCTGCATGGGCTATGGGAAGCAGCATTAGTGTAGGTAGATCTGAGCACGCCTTTTTGTAATACGCTATATGGAGGAATTACGCTACTAGAGAGGGAGCTGTAGCGGGGTGTAATCACGCTACTCAGCCCTGGCCAGGTACTACTGGAGTAATCGACATGAGAAGTGGTCCTGCTAGGCGTGCACCAGAACATTTAGCGCCTGAGCGAGCTTCGCGAAAAGTACCAAAGCCCTAATTCAGTCGTCACTAGCCACGATATTAAGCTGCCATGAATCAAGGATGACACGGCAGCCGTTTCAGAACCTGCGCAGGCCTCCTCCCCAATGCGCACACTCCCCCACTCCGTGTCATTAGCCTCTTGCATATGGCTACTTCTGCGTAATTCAGTTGCCCAAAAACAGTAATATTTCCCACTAGGCGCCAATATCTTGTGGATTGGGCTACATATCATTGTATGCATACTGTCACCACCCGCCCAGACGAACGGCACGACTACATCGAATTGAGCACATCCTAAAAAGCTAAAAATGAATAATGGAACCCGTCCACAATGTGCCTTTGCAGTTCACTTGGTTGGATGGACTTTGCCCCCAGGTTCGTCCACCTCTTGTGGTGCTAGTTCCATTGGCTGCTCGTTTCCCGCCGGTACAAATGCTATACCGTCGCAAACCAAAAGCCGTCCTTCTTGTGTCAATAGAGTGCACTAATTCACAGATGCAAGGCTTCATTTACACCTAAATGTACGGCAAAGTGCTCTCCGTCCATAGCTCCAAGCTTCGAAGCGTAACGTGCAATGAATCCTGGCCTAATGGGGGCTTCTCGGTGTGAAATTTGCGTATCGGTGGGAATTACCGTACTCGATGTTTGTGCCACAGTTATAGGTGGCTTGCGGATCCGGGGACCCGATAGCCGGTGGCGAAATGTTCTCCAAAAGACTTTCATCAAGTGGAAAAACGGGATGAGTTCCCTAGGAAGTGCGCTGAAGGGACAGTGGCATCCGACACCGGAAGCTGCCCCTCTGCGGTTATTACGCTAGGCCGCTAAGCAGAAGGCGATGCATCCGTTTGAATTCCCGTGTCGACACAATTGCTAGTTCCCTAGCACCTAAAACAAGTATGCTTGCGTCCGTAATGTTCATCAGCTCTCTCGATTACTTCGCTTTCAGGTGCTGAGCGTGCTACCAATTCGTCATTAGTTGTTTTCGAGCTACACACATCTTTTTGGCAGGAACCTTTCAGATAGTGAGCCTGTTTCAATGCGGTGAGGTGAACAGCAGTACGTCATCAGATGTTGAACAAGAAGAAAGGAGCTGAATTCTAACAAGGGGTTTGCGTAGACTATTTACGCTTGTTCCTTTGTGGTATACGCCACCCCGCCCAGATGCGGAGGCCTTTATCATCTCCTGCATTGCCCGCCTTGACCGCCTTGCTAACAAGCGAATCGCGAACGCCCGATTCCAGCCGAGGACTTCCGTGGACTACAGCAGAACCCAAATACTTATGGAATAACCAAAAGCGGCTGGGTGCTCCACACTCTTCATGCGTCGTGGGCATATCGGCCCAAGGCCGTGGGATTCCTACGACAAGGGCACACTTCCATTCGTGGTGTGCAGCACAACATGGTGCAAGCCCTGCTGCAAGGCAGCACCGAAAGCAACCACAACCAACCCCCCCTGTGCTGCATGCACTTCCAAAGTTGTAGCCAATTTATAAACGTTTGCCTACCCCACAGTTGCCAGTCTCCATCCACCCTTGGAGCTGCGTAACTAAACTAGTAGCAGACCAGAGCAAGGCATGGATAGCACTTGAACATGGCAAGGAGACCGAGGAAAAAATGGAGGTGTGTAGATTAAAATAGTGAATTCAGTGGTAAAATAAAGGCAAATTTCAATTGGGGATGGAGAAGGCACCCCTGAAACTGGCATAGGGGACCAGCGGCCCTGGAAACGTCAGCAAATCTGAGCAGTCAGCTGATTTTTTCCCTGAAAGTGCCGTAGACTTGTGTTTATAAAACTAGAATTTGACTGTTTTCCTGTTAGTTATTCGTTAAAAAAGGTACATGTATGCCTGTCAGGAGCACGTGGATACAGTAGTCCGTCTATCCTTCGAAAGAAGCCACCCATCATACCATAGGTTGCCCATCTGTGGCAGAAGGCGGCTTAAAGAGGCTTCCCCGAGTTATTTGTGCTTTTCTTGACTAAAATATCCTTTACACAAAGTATATAAACACAAACCTGTACACGTATTAGGGGAAATTCTTGAAGAATACACACGGGACCCCCATTACTCATCATTTCCTTCTGCTCCGCTTGCTCTCCTGCTCCGCGCTGGCAGCAGCGGTGTCGTCATTCAGCCTATTTTCTGAAGGGCTGTTTGCTTTATTAAGTCTCAAATTCGGATGCTTTGTTTATCAGTCTCCTAAACCCTGAATCCTACACCGTAAACCCTAAACCCTAAACCCCAGTCGCGAGGATGAAGCCCCCGTCAGCTCCAATCCCCGAGTTGGGGGAGTTTATCATTGCAAATAAGGACAAACTCAGAAAGAAAGACTCAGAGGCAGAAATGAACAAGTAAGAAGGAGAAGACATAATAAAAAATTCCTACGTCGTCAGCTAAATCCTTGGCACCAGCAGACACAGCTGCTTCACAGCACACGGACCGCTGAGACAAGGAACAGCAAAACCACTAGGACCTGAAAAGCTTCCTATGGTCTAGGGTTTAGGGTTTAGGGTTTAGCCTTCACAAAATCTGAACCCTACTGAAGTGTCTACCACTATGAATTGCTCAGCTCCTTCAGCAGTTCGTTTACTGCCTATTCGGGTGTATACGCAGGTTGTTAACTGCTATAAAGTTGGCCGCAAAAGTTGTAAACAGAGAAATTAATATGGCAGGGCTAGTTGACATATTGGGGGCAGCAGGAAATCAAAATATTCAGGGAGAAGACCAGCAAAAGTTGGATGTTTTCGCCAACCGGAAGTTTATTCAGGTAGTCCAACCTTCATACACACTAGGGTTTAGGGTCTAGGGTTTAGGGCTTTGTTGTCGTTGTATGTGGCTTCTAGCGGAACTTCTTCCAAGCTTTTCATCTCTCATACCTTTACGGGGACTACGTCGGCTAAGAAGGGACTTGTTTTGGGGTTTAGGGTTTAGGGTTTAGGGTTTCGGTCTCGGTTTCGGTTTGATGCTGAGACTGTCGGGTTTGGGGTTAGGGTTTAGGATTAGGGTTTAGAAACTAGGGTTTAGGGTTTGAGCTCAGGCATTGGTAAACAGGGAAGTTGTTTGTGGGATCTGCACGGAGGAGGACGACGAATTCATTCCTGTCAATCCAAATTGCCATCTTGTGCTGCTGATGGACCCCCTAGATGGTATGCATTTGCTGCTGCTGCTGCTGCTCCTAGTGTTGCTGCTGCTGTTGCCACTATTGCTGATATCTTTGTTGCTGCTGTTGTGCTGGATGGTGCTGCTGCTGTGTCTCTGTTTTGCTGCTGGTGTAAGCATTGTGACCAAGAGATCGGCGGATAATAACCAACATATTAGGGTTTAGGGTTTAGGATTTAGGGTTTTTTCTTTATGCGCTACAAGGGTCCTCAAACATCGACGTAAATGTATCTGTAGGGACGATCTTCTCTATCTTTCAGCGTCTCTCTCCTGTTGGGCAGCCAGTAGAAAGAAGAGATTTCCTGCAGCCAGGCAAGGAGCAGCTAGCAGCAGGTTATGTCTTATATGGATCAAGCACCATGTTGGTGAGTGCTACTACTACAGATTCTGCTGCTGCTGCAGCTGCTGCCGTTGCTGCTGTTGCAGTTGTTGCTGGCTGTGTCCTTATTGCAGTCGATGATGCCTCTGTGCGTACACCTGAATTCTCCTACTTCTCTCTGAGGTGTACACGCAGGTAATGACGACAGGATCGGGTGTAAATGGATTTACTCTTGATCCTTCTCTCGGCACGTTCTTCCTTTCACACCCCAACATGCACTTCCCGGTGAGTACACTGCATCCTCTTCTACAGTCCGCATATGATGAGTGTTTAGGGTTTAGGGTTTAGGGCTTATTGGGGAGAGAATGCTGGATTGGGTATGCAGGAGACGGCGAAGATTTACAGCGTTAATGAAGGAAATTACAAGGCCTTCCCCGAGGGAGTAAAGAGCTTCATTGAAGAAGCTCACAATGGAACGGTAATTCAAGATTCAGGGTTTAGGGTTTAGGGTTTAGGGTTTAGTGGTCTAAGCCTAGAACGTGAATAGTCGAAGGTTTAGAGGGACGGAAAGAGCCGTTCTTCTATCTCTTTAGAGGTGCACTTCTAACAGAACATTTCGCAGATTAGGGTTTAGGGTTTAGGGTTTAGGGTTTGCATGCAGAATGGGCCATTCTCTCTTCGTTATATTGGTAGTTTAGTGTCTGACTTCCATAGAAATTTACTACAAGGCGGCATCTACATGTACCCACCAACGAAGAAAGGTGAATGGCACAAACCCTAAACCCCAACAGCACCGTAAACCCTAAACCCTAAACCCTAAACCCTTCATCAGAGTCTGCTGCTTCTGCAGTGTTTAGTTTATTGCTTGCTGATGAAACACGGAGCAGAAACCCTCAAGGGTTTAGGGTTTCATGTACGTATATGTATGCTAAATTAGGGTATAAATATATAAGGTATATAATAATAGTTCTTTTTCTTTTTTATTAATGTTTATGAATATATATACATATATATTAATGCATTCATGCATGCATGCATGATGAATACATGAATGGATGGATGGATGGATGGATGGATGCATGCATGCATGCATGCATGCAGACCCAAAAGGGAAGCTACGCTTATTATATGAGGCAAATCCTATGGCATTATTAGCTGAGCAAGCAGGAGGAGAAGCAACAGATGGATTTGATAGAATATTATCAATAATTCCTCAAGATTTACATCAAAGAGTTCCTCTCTTTGTTGGTAGTTCTTCTCTTGTACAACATGTTACACAACTCATGAAGACACAAAGTCCACAGTGTAGATTGCATGCAAATACTCTAGCTCAGTAAATACCAGCAGCAGAAACAGGAACGACAGTTGGTGGTAGTTATTCTCTTGTTCAACATGTTACCCAACTCATGAAGACACAAAGTCCACAGTGTAGGCTGCAGCAGCAGCAGCAGGGGCTGCTGCTGCTGCTGCTGCTGTTCTTCTCTTGTTCAACACGTTATACAACTCATGAACACACAACATCCACAGCGTATATTACATGCAAACATCCATGAATAGAAGCAGCAGCAGCAGCTGCTGCTGCTGCTTCTTCTGCTGCTGCAGCAACATCAGCTGCTGCTGCTGCAGCAACAGCAGCAAGACGTTCGGCTGATGATGATGATGATGATGATGATGATAGGGAGATGCGGCGGATGTGCAGCAGCAATGGATAGGATGCACGCATGATGCATGCACGGGATGCATGCAGGGGATGCATGCATGCGTAGGGGCTGCATGCAACCTAATATGTATAGTATTTGTTGTATATATATGCCTATATAATATATATAAATAATAGATAAATATTTTATATATAATATATATGTGGCATTAATAGGGATAAAAGAATAAATATAAATAAATAACAAGAAAATAAAATAATTATTTATTTATTTAATAGGCAAATAGATGGCCATAGAAGAAAACCCTAAACCCTAAACCCCTTTCTTAATAGCATAAACCCTAAACCCTAAACCCTCCTCCTGTCAGCACAAACCCTAAACCCTAAACCCTCATCTTTCCAATGGCCATTAAGACACATGAACACTAAACCCTAATCTTGCAATGTATAGTAAACCCTAAACCCTTGTAAACCCTAAACCCTCGTAAACCCTAAACCCTAATGCCACATTACAAACCCTAATTTCTCCTCTGTCTCTTATTTTTCCTTGCCATAGGGCAGTGCTTATATATATAAATATAAATAAATAAATATAAATAAATATATATTTATATATATAAGTATATAGATAAATATATTTATATATATGTATATATGTGCATATGTATACTTCTTTGTACATGTGTATATTTCTTGTATATGTACATATATGTATATGTACGTATTTACGTATGTACATATAATATATGTATATGTTGTATATTTTTATGTATATATACACATAAATATACATACGCATATATACATATGTATATGTATATAATTAAATATATATACAAGACGTATATTAGCATCTATATATATTCCTCTCCTCCCTTATATATACAAGCGGGTTATTATATACAATTATATTTATACTTCCCCTCCCCTTTATATATATA
>NW_013564483.1:0-8879 GCF_000499605.1 Eimeria maxima | reverse complement strand
CGTACAGATGCCCATGTGCCTCCATCCAAATTTACGACCTAGTTGGGTGATAAGAAGGTGTCATTGTTGGATTAGCTGTGCGACGGTGTTGCATCTGCTTAGATGCGATGTCTCGCCTGTTTGATATGCGTGTTTGTGACTTAGTCCGAAACGTCAATTGATCAAACTCTGTTGTAGGGGCAGTATATGTGCCTTGCAGTTAGGAGCAGGACGCAGCAGTGCCTTCACGGTAGCTTGTGTCAAGTATTGAGGATCATTGACAGCCAACCCAGCAGTGTGTGTGATGGTAGGTGTTCTGCGGAGGACGGGACTGGCGAATATTCGGCCGTCACTGAAGGGACGAACAACACGTGAATCGCACATGGGAGCTAAGAAGGAGTAGCACTGTGCATGTAACGATGTGCCGCACTCACTTCGGGTTGTGGACATCGGCGGTGGTTGGTTCCAAGGTTTTTGGCACCCGGCGTAACCAAACAAGCCGTCTCTTCTTCGTTGTAGAGAGTGTGTTGAAGTGCTGCCGGGCGCCCCGTTGCCTCTAGAGTAGTAGGGGAGATGGAATAGGCTCCTGCATGACTCGTGCTTGCAGGCTAGGGCGCTAAGCGCTGTTAGCGAAATTACTTTGAAACACTCATACTGCTGAGTTTCAAAGGTACCTGCAGTACTACAACATACCATAACAGCCTGGGTCGTGCAGGGCTTTTGGGATGTGGGCTCGAAGGTTTACAGTACAACGTAGCAGTCTCCCAAGGCGCCCATGCCTCCGATGTATTACGCAATCAGAAAGCGGCTTGGGGCGATTGTTGACAATGAACGTGGGCAGAACGTCAATTGTGTGCGATACCACAGACGCGGACTTGTGGGCGTGCGCCATGCTTTTGGAGCTCGTGCATGCGGATGCGCAGGTGCATCTTGGCAAGGCGTTCTCCTGCAAACGCTAGTTCATGCCAAGGCCGCATATCTGATAGAGGCCGTCGTTCGACCATATGGACACGAAGGTTGGTCGAGTGCAGAAGTACGACACGCTGCGTGCTAGCTGCAAATGTGGTTGTACGCCTAAACTAGCACAGAGAGAAGCATGCAGGAAGCGGGGAATTATTTGTACCTCCACAGTGTTCCTAAGGCGGGTTCGGCCTTATTCTCCATTCCCATGTGCCGCACAGTACTGCTAACCGGCTAAACGAATTGGGTGATGCAGCCCTTTGCTCCAACGGTCGAGAGCAGGCGCCAACAGCGGTGCTCAATGTGAGAGCGACAGTACGCTCCAGAGGCGGGCTGCTGAGCGAGTACACAACGTGTAGTGAGGCAAATGTATGTCTCGGTGTTGCGTGGCGAAAGGTCCTGTGTCCGAGTGAAGGTGAAGTGTACAGAGAGTCGTCGGATGGTATGCTCTCCTGTGGGTCTTATATTGCCTTCAACTGTATGTCAGAGCTATTTTAAAAATCCTTCAATCTTCTGCACCCACACAGGCCTTTCCACACGCTACAAGCATATTACGTGCTGTCCAGCGTATGATGAAGAAATACTCTGAACCAGTACCCACTAGAACAAGTTCTTTCTCTCTCTCTATTGCGATCAGGTGGAGGGAATCGAGTATTGCACGTGGGGGCGTTCCGCGGAGAGTGTGATGGTGAGAGCTACTTTTCTCAATCTGGTATTCACTTGCTATACGCATAACGTCATGAGCGCTGTAATTAATCCCTCCCCCGCCCAGGCAGTATGCACGTAGTGTGGTGCCACCCTGGTGGTGGTGGGATGCAGCGGGAATCAGTATGGATCAGTGTGTTGACCGACTGTGAGATATAGAGTGGGCACGCACTTAATCTGTACTGTCTTAGTACCTCCGCGCTAGCTTTTCGTCAGTATAAAAGTAGATACAACTCTGATTCCAGGCGCACATTGCCTTGGACGAGGACGTGTGCTCCGGCAGGAGAAGCGAACAATCATTTCGACGGAGGCAGTCCACTGCTTGGTTCCACTGATTGGCGCTGTCCAGCAGTGTTTCGCAGGCCCACATTCTGCATGCTTTGGCGAGTGGCTGTTATTGCATACCATGTGTAACGGGGTTGAGGTATGGCAGCAGAGGGACGTTCACATGCGCGACAGTACGGATTTACCATGTGCCCGACAAGAGGAGCGTGAGGTGGGGGAGTCTGCGGTACCGGAACGGCTGCTGCACACGCGCATGCTTGAGCAGACGTTCCAGCTTTCGCTAGACGATGATGCCTGATGTGCTGTGGTCAGTCAAAATATTCGGTTCTCTACCAAATGGATTCGATAAGTATCCCATTAATATTTGGTTGATTTGTGTGGCTCGCTGTTGCTGTTTTCTTAGCAGTTGCATGTGCTGGCAAATGCCGCTTGGCAGACAGTCATGCCATGCGAGTGTATGCAGGCTGTAGTAGACCAGATGCATATAACAGGCCATTCGACGTTTAACAACCAATGTTTCTAAATCGAAATTGAAAGGAAGCAACTGGTTCGTGCTACATCTGGCGATCAGCGTAAGCGAGGCGGTCGGCTACAAGCCTCACTGCGTTTCAGTCAGTATGTGTTACAGGGTTGAATGCATCGGAGCATGCATGAATGGCAGTAGAGGTGCAGTATGTGGAGGAGCGAAGGTTTGTTTAGGTTCAGATATGCTCCCTATCGGTATCTGTAGTGTTGGTAGGCTCCGTCAGTACGGTGTGCATCTGCTAGACAGTCTGATATTATGAATGTTCCAAAAGATAGTTGGGGCAAAGTATGCGCTGCGTCATGGGTAATGAGGGGCAGCAACGAAAACGGCCAGAATTCTTGTGTTGAAATCAGGCTCGTCTGCTGCTATGGATGTGAGCGGTAAATGAACTATGAATGGGAAGCCTGCAGGGGTGCGCATCTTGGGGTTTCCAGTTTGTGTGCTCACAAGTCCACTGCGGCTGTGTGGAGAAGTACCCTCTGGCACTTTGTGGCTCTCTGGTGAGTCGGTCGCTTCCTCAAAAGGAAACTACCTGCTTAGCGCCGGGACGGTCACGGGTGCTTAACAGATTGTATGGAACAGGCATTGATGCATGCGAAAATGAATGCCTAAATGAATGCCTAACTAGTCATTAGCAACGTGAAATGTGTGCATTGGTGTTTCGTGCCTGCCTCTGATACCTGAAGTGCTAGTTTTACGGCGCTCTGCGATATGCTTGTGCGCAAAAACTACAAGCGATGCCAGTTAGTGATAGATGCAGCAAATATGTAGCGTAATAAGTGGTAGAAGGCAGCACCGACTATGCTTTGATTAGATTTAAACCGTAATTTGAATCCCGGCTATACATTGCCTCAGTGGTCCCGAGGATGGCGAGAACAGCGCAGGCCAGGCCAAGGCCGACGGCGCGATACGAAAACAAGTTGGAAAAGTGTTGTTTAGAACCGCATGGATCTTTCTAGGAAGGACGTGTGAAGCATCGGTATTTCTGCAGCTGCTGCATTACCCTGAAAGAAGAGGGGCAGACAGCAAAGTACATGCTTCTTGGCGATTAGGTGCGCTGCATTAGGTGTAGGCCGAAAACAGAACTGTGCACCTAATCGCCTAGATGCAGGTTACGAATGTTACTGGTTGTCGCCCGTTCTCAGATTACCACAAACCTGCACTCCAAAATAGACAAAAGAAGCAGAAGGAAGGCAAGCTCTCGGTCTGCACCCATGTAATGATTCTTGTGCATCGTGAACGTCTTCCATTGCCGTCGACCTGCAACGGATATTGCAGGAGACCGTATATGAATTTGTTATATAGCTTCTCGTTGGTTTGCCAGACCTAGTTAAACGCAACACTATCTGCCGACAGAAACGTATGCAATATTTGTAGCAGAACAGCTGCATACGTGTGGTTCGGCTGCTTGTGAAGGTCATGTGTTAGCGTCTGAGCCTGCAACTTCACATTGCCTTCTCTGTCTCAAAGGGTGTTTGGACAGGACGTACGCATTTCATTAGTGGCCATAATTGAAAAGAAACGGCATTCCAGGCAACGCGGACGTTTTTTAGCACGCGTAGAGCACGCGCATCAAATTTGGCATCTTTGCTACGTTTTGGGCACGTTTGCAAAGCAGCCTATCTGATTTCATGCATGGATGTGCATCTGCATTCGTGGAAATTATGTTGTTACAGAGTAATTAGTGAGGGTTCGTTTGGGTTCAACCGTCCCTGAGGGTTGAATACGCCGCGACAAGGTGATTTGGGTATGCTTTCGGGGTTGTACTCGATTCACCCTGGCATGGCATTCGACATCAGTGATGTGGCAAGGCTGTATTTGCTCAGCTAAATAGGTGGTAGCCAGTAGAATGCACTACGCAAGAAACTATGTCAGATGATCTATCGGGATGGCTGTCTCCTGCTTCTTAGGTTGTGGATCTCTCGTCTCGTTCTGCATTCAAGCGGCCCGATGGCGCTCGCATGAATGGGTTCTGGTTGCATGGCTTATTTTGTAGCTATAGGGCAACGCAGCGGTTAGTGGAAGCAGGGTTTTAGTTTGGTAGGCTTTAGAATAAGTTTTGTCATATCGGAAGAGTTGCACGAATGAGTGTGCTACAGGCGTGCGACCGCTGCTGGTGTCTTACTTCAAGTCTTCGCAGCAGAAATGAGGCAAACATCAGCCACACTTTCGACGTTCACGTGATGCTGCACGAATGAGTGTGCTACAGGCGTGCGACCGCCGCTGGTAACTTACTCCAAGTCTTCGCAGCAGAAATGAAGCTAACATCAGCCACACTTTCGAAGTTCACGTGATGCTTCCCCCAGCTCTCGAACGTTTTCGGTCCTTGGGATTTAAGCCAGAAGCCATCCAAGGACCCACCATACAGACAACTGCGTTACTTTGCTGTGCCTTTGGTACTTAGCAAGGTCTGCATTCGTCTCTTAAAGCCAGCTCCGCGAGCCAGTGGTCGTAAGAAAAGTGTTTTAAGGAGACCAGCCGCATGCCTGACCAGTGCTGGGTTAAGAAGCTTTTATCTTGTTTGCGCTTGTGCTTGATCGCGCTGTGGTAAAGCATTCCCTCCTTATCTCACGCGTGATTGATCAGATAGTATGCAAATAACTACATATAAGCTATGCGGATGGGGGGCCGCTTAGTAGCGCGAGCGGCATTTAGAATGTGTGAAACGTGCCAAGCGAATTCGTCTTTGTACAGCAGTTGTGGGTACGGTTGCGTGCCAGAATGTCTGGAGGGCGGCATGCCGGTATACTTGCATGGGTCGAAACTATCATGGGACGTGCTGCGCATAACTGCTCATTGCACTATAGGCTGTAGTCTATCTAAATGGGAAGCACACCCTAACGCTGCATGCAGGCGATGTTTCCTGAACGCCTTCGAAATGTTCGAATGCCGATGGCCTTCCAGGAGGCAGTTCAGCACGAACTCTCCATGCAGATAGAACTAAGCCCAGTGTACTGCGTAGGTCTTGGCTCGCCTGTAATAGTTAAACATGGCAAAGAGTGGTCAATACAGTACTTCGACGCGGTCATGCATTTGGAGTAGTCACTCCGCCTGGAAGTTTTGAGTACTTCGTAACCGTTCATGAACCAGCGCTGTATGAAGAAGCCTCTCAGCCTCCGCCATATATCTCGGCGTTTTGGTCAGGCAGTATAAACATCATTCGCCAGAAGGTTGTGAATGCGGGAGGCCCTCAACAGCTCAAACAGGTTCATCACATGTGAAGCATTCATCTTTCTGACTGCGGCCATTTGTGCCCAAGGAAAAGAAAGCGAAATTTATTTTGTACGCGGAGCATTCAGGTTTTTCGGCACTACGCAAGCTGCAAGGTGTTTTGTGTTCCTCGTAGCTGCCTCTATAAGCATTTCACTAATCATCGACCGTCCCCGGCATCTCGCAAACAGAGGGTCATAGAACACCAGCACAGGGGAAGGAGGCACCAGGTATGCACGGTCTGGCTGTGCACCCAGATTATGATTCCTGTGCATCGCGAACATCTTCGATTGCCTTCGACCTTCCACAGATATTCCAGGAGAACTCGCCTTGCATCAGGCTGATTCCAACTGAAGTTAGAATTTAGCTTGTGATGGGTTCGCCTGACCTATTTAAGGACATCACCATCTGTCGACAGGAACGTATCCAATATTTGTAGCAGAACACCTACATGAGTGAGCTTCGGCGGCTTGTGAAGGTCAGGTGTTAGCGTCTGAGCCCGCGAATTCGTACTGCCTTCTCTGTCTCAACGGTTGTCTGAACAGGAAGTACTCATTTTATTAGTCGCCAGATTTGAAAGGATGCGACATTCCAGGCAATGCGGAAGATTTGTAGCACGCGTGGAACACGCGCACCAAATTTGGCCTCTCTTCTAAGTTTTCCCACTGACGTGTATGCGAACAAGGCATCGCCGAAAATTGTGTTCACAGACTACCTTTCTAATCACCAGCCGCCAGCTAGACAATTCTCGCGTGTTTCATATATGGCCGTCGCGTTCTTCCGCTGAATAGACGTTTGTCTACCACAAAGTAGGGATCCTGCTAGCACATCCCAAGCATCGGCCTGCAGTTGGTACTAACGCCGGGCTTGGAACGCCTGGGATTGTGTAAGATACGTTCCATCATCTGATTGGAATGTGCATGTTAGTGGGCGGAGAGCTAGATAGAAGCTCCTCCTGTGTGAGCATCTTCAGGCTAAGCACATTGAGGGTTTGCGTCTACGGAGGTGCGGTGGCGAAGAATATGTGGCGTTATAATGGCTTGCTGGTTTCCCCAGGAAGTATGCAGTTTACTAACATGGTCCGATTGGCTCGGTCATGCGTTCCATTATTTTATTGGCAGGCATGAATCTGCATGAGACACCGTTCAGATCTACGAAGGAGCAGCGTGATGAAAAGCAGCAGGTGTTTGTGTTGTTTGTGTTGTAGTTACCTGGATATGCTTTGCACTAAAATGTGTATATATCACTCTATAGTCTGGAGCTAAAAACGATTTCCCTGAATTGGCGAGCTACTATTCCTGGAGTCCACTGCGTGGTAGTAGGCAGCAACGGCTATGCATTGGTTTGCGTGAAGAATTTAGTAGCATTGAGGGCAACCGCAGTTATATGTGATGGTTGCTGCTACGTGGAAGGCAGGAGTGCGAAGAGCAGGCACTAGACAACTGCGCAACCAGCACTACGTTGGTAAATACTCGTGACGATTAGAATGCAAAACCATGGAAACTTTAACTCACCTTGCAGCTCATGGGTCCAACGGACGCACCAGCGATTCCATACTGCGATCGCGTGATCCTTGGTTTTGGGGTATCAATTCAGCACGTTCGGAGTAGATGCTTTGTATGGTGTACCTTCACGAAGGGGGGCATCCAGTATGGTTTTCGTCGAAATCTGTCACATGTTAAGTTGATACTGCCTGTAGAGGATCATATTCGTTCGTCTTACCGGAGTATATCTGTCTTTGTTTGCCTTCGAACAACCGGCGAATCTAGCAGGACTCCTCTTCGCCCAACCTCCTCATCCTCGACCGTCGGTTTAGTTAGCGTACACGAGTGAGGCACTGTATGCCGATACGAGTACAACCAGTTTTTGGCGAGTAGACAGGACCTGTGTGTGAGAGCGCAGTGGGGTATAACAGTTTGTAGGGGTGCATGGATAGCGCCACTGCGGAGAAGCCGTCCCCCTCCTTACAATTGCTTGATGGTTTGCCCACAACATTGGTCCCTAAAGGCAAATCATTTGATCCCCTTTTGTCATGGGTACTGTTTCGTTCCAGGCTGTACGATGACAGACGTGGATGTGCATCTGCATGCGTGTGCATTTGTGGACTTGCACGGTGAGGTCAAGTGAACTGTCGCTTTAGCCTAAAGTGCGCTATTGTGTGGAAAACAGGGGGGTGTCGTGTAAGGAGCTGCACCGAACATTTCCTTGACAGCGACCAACATTAAAATCGCTCCCAGTGGATTGTGGTGCAGTATGTCGGCAGCCTAACACGTGGTGCTAGCACAAACGACTACGTTGCGTGAAAAGCTTCTTATGATTGACTGCGGTGCCGGCGATGCGTGATGGTAGTTACACTACGAAGAACATAAGTAGGGAAAGCGACCAGTCGTCGTCGGCGCTGTGGAAGCAAATCTGCACGTTGTTGATGTTTTTGCCCAGGAACGTACAGAATTTGCAGGTTATTACGCAGCTACTGGGCTACGGAGCACAAAACACAAGGATAATGGGGGCTGATTGTCTTCGTTTGGCGGTAGTAGTTACGCCTTGTTGCGTTTGAACCAGCTGAAGTAGATGAGTGCGTCAATGGCGCTCTTCATTCTACCTACCTTGCATCAATGTGTTCGTCGCCCCCTAACATTATTAGATGCGCGTGTGGTCTAGGCAAGGATAATGGGGGCTGATTGTCCTTGTTTGGAGGGAGTAGTTACGCCTTGTTGCGTGCGAACCAGCTGAAGTAGAAGAACGCGTCAATGGCGCTCGTCGTTCTAGCTACCTTGTGTTAGTGTGTTCGTCGCCCCCTAACATTCTTTGATGCGCGTGTGGTCTAGGGGGCCCTGGCGTACTTGCTTTGTAGCCCGTCTTCGTTTAAAACATTCCGGATTCCCTTAGCCTTCATCAAACTACCTGTAGACAAGGACGCCCCATATGGGATGAAACTGCATCATTCTGCAATTGGTTTTGGGCTAATGCTTGGTCGCGTGCCGTGCGTGAAACCGGTTGCCTGCCTCTGGGAATGTTCGGAGTGTTTGGCAGAGCGCTAGGGGACTTACTCCTCGAGCATCGTCCAGTTATCGACTATGCCTGCGCGTCGAAGACCTCCGTGTGCAGACGTGTCTGGTTTAGAGGTTGCGCTCTGTTTTGCTCAGCCCGTATGCCCACAGCCGCTAACCATCTGCTGGGCACAGTTAGGCACAACACTAAGTTTCAAGAACAC
>NW_013564482.1:0-7809 GCF_000499605.1 Eimeria maxima | reverse complement strand
CCGGCGGGCGGCTGGGCTGGTCCTGCCTGGTGTGGTGGTGTAGTGCTGCTGCTGCTGCTGCTGCTGCTGCTGCTGCTGCTGCTGCTGCTGGGGCCCTTATAACGTTCATATGTAAGGGAGCAGTCTGTTTGTTTGCTTTCTTCTTCTTCTGTCTTTCCTCTTAGCAGCAGCGCCTCTAATGCAGCAATGGACCTCAGCAGCAGCAGCAGCAGCTGTATCACCACCAGCAACAGCAGCAGCACCAGCAGCAGCAACAGCAGCAGCAGCAGCAGCAGCAGCAGGAGTTATAATAAAGAGGTTAATAATATATCTATAGAGGAGGCCCCTTATTGCTGCAGTGCTTCTCCTTCTCCCCCTGATTTACATATACAAGAAATACCCTTTTCTTCCTTATTACCAACAGATAAAAGTAAATAAATAAATAAATAAATATTTATTTATTTCTTCTTCCTCTTCTTTCTTATTTCCCTTTTTTTCTCCCTTTTTATCCCCTTTTTATTATATTTTACCTCCCTATACACCCCAATATCTATATGTATACACATTTATATGAATATGTGTGCATGCATGCATGCATGCACATATAGATGCATGCATGCGTCTGCATGCATATTATATGTATCTGTATATGCATGCACATTCTGGAATTATGTGTTATGTGTGCATCCTTGTGTGTTGCTGCAGCATCTGCAACAGCAGCAGCAGAAGCAGCAGCAGCAGCTGCTGCTGCTGCTGCGCATATCGATAATGTCGAGGAGGAGGATGAGGGCCTCCTTTTTACTGACGATTCTCCATCCTCCTTGGGGGCCCCCTGCAGTATAGGGGGGCCCCCAGTACCCTTATGTCCCCTGGATCCCTTAGAGCCCTTATCTCCTGCTGTTAATGACCAGCAACTGCAGGACGAACAGAAACCCCAACCCCAACAACAACAACAACAGCAGCAGCAGCAGCAGCAGCAGCAACAGCAGCAGCAGCAGCAGCAGCAGCATGTATTAGGGGGCCCTTTGCTGCTAGCTAGTACCTCTGTTAGCAGTAGTGGTATTTCTCTTACAGGGGAGAATGATGATACATTCCCTGATGTTTTATTGCAACAAAAGGGCCCCCCCCATGTTGCTGCATGCACAACAACAACAGCAGCAGCAGCAGCAGCAGCAGCAACAGCAACAACAGCAGCAGCAGCAGTAGAAACACAACAACCAATAACAACAGCAACAGCAACCCCACCACCATCAATAACAATAACACCATCATCCCCCCCCCCTCCACCATCACAACCAGCATCATCATCATCATCATCATCATCAGTAGGATCAGCAGCAGCAGCAGCAGCAGCAGGAGGAGGAGGAGGAGGAGGAGGATGTGCAGCAGGAGCAGCAGAAGGAGGAGCAGAATTATTGCATGCAGAGTTATTAACATTTGAATTATTAATATATATTCGTAAATTATTTATTAGTTGGTCTCAATACCAAGATAATTTCTTCTTTCATTGGGATCGTTTATGTATTGAATGGAGAAATAAAAGGGTACTAGGGGGCCCCCATATCGGGGGCCCCCAAATTGGGGGCCCCCAAATGGGGGGCTCCCAAATGGGGGGCCACCAAATTGGGGGCCCCCAAATGGGGGGCCACCAAATTGAGGGGAACCAAATGGGGGGGACCCAAATGGGGAGCCCACAAATGGGGGGGCCCCAAATGGGGGGCCCCATAATTGGGGGCCCCAAAAATGGGGAGGAGGGGAACCATGATGGGGAAGGAGGGGATAATAAGGGTATAGGGATAAGGGATAAGGAAATAAATATAGGCAATAAGGAAAGAATAGGAAAAAGAAGAAAAAGGACAACACAACAATATATAGGGAGGGGATATATTGGGGGCCCTAAAGAAGAAAAAGGGGGAGAAGGAGGGGAGGAGGAGAAGAAGGAGAAGGAGGAGAAGGAGGAGGAGGAGGAGGAGGGGGCCCCTAGAGAGAATAGGGTACTAGAGGGTACTGAGCCCAAAGAGGCACATAATGATGATGATGAGGATAAACAGAAAGAGGAGGAGAAACAGAGGGAGAAAGAGGAGGAGGAGGAAGAAGAAGAAGAAGAAGAAGAAGAAGAAGAGCAGCAGCAGCAGCAACAACAACAAGATATGCAGGAGCAGCAGCAGCAGCAGCAAGAACAGGGAACACCCGCACAAGAAGAGGCCACTAGAGACACAGTAGATATTCTACGGTACTAAACCCTAAACCCTAAACCCTAAACCCTAAACTCTAAGCAACTATTACTAATTACTATTATTATTATTATTATTATTATTATTATTATTATTATTATTATTAGTATTATAGTATTGTAGACAAAAACAAATAAATAAATAAACAAATATAATGTGTATATATGTGTGTGTGTGTGTCTGTCTGCATGCATGCATGCATATAGGTCTTGTCTTCCTCATGTATGGAGCCGTAGTACGGGTGGATTTGTGGGGCTGCATGCGCCCTTATTATCTTCTTTGTTGCAGCAGCTAGATATACGCCGCAGCTGTATAGACACCTCATATACTCCCTTAGTACCCTATTTATATTCTCCCTTATCTAATAAACCTTATGATTCATCAAGGACCCTTTCTTTAGAAGAAGATACCCTACATGATGAGGGGCCCCTAGGTGGGGGGCCCCTTGGGGGGCCCTTTGGGGGGCCCCTACATGCGACTCTACCAGGGTCTCTAGGGGGGACCCTACCAGGGTCCTTTGGAGGGGCCCATGGGGGGCCCCTAGGAGGGGTTCCAGTTGGGGCCCCCGCACTTGCAGCAGCAGCAGCAGCAGGACCTGCTGCTGCTCTTCAGACCCTTCAAGGGGCCCACCTACCTCTTGAATGGGGGGCCCCACAGCGGCAGCTAGTTCGCCGCTTTCCGTTCTTAAGGGGGCCCCAGGGTACGGGTACTGGGGGCCCCCTTCTCCATTCTGCAGCAGAAGCTGCAGCGAGTTTGCCTACTTTTTCTATCATCAGCAGCAACAGCAGCAACAGCAGCTGCAACAGCACCTGCAACAGCACCTGCAGCAGCTGCTGCAGGCGCCCACAGAGGCCACTCGCTAGCAGCTGCAGCTGCAACAGCAGCAGCAGCAGCAACAATTCCAACTGCTGCAGCTGCTGCAGCTGCTGCAGTTGCAGCAGCTGCAATTGCTGCTGCTGCTGCAGGCACAGCAGCATGCATCCCCTCTATAATAGATATCAGGGGGCCCCCCCATCCACATCTGCTGCTTCTGTTGTAAGCAGCAGCAGCAGCAGCAGCAGCAGCAGCGGACTTTCAATGAAAGACTGCTGCTATGCAGCAGCAGCAGCAGAGCAGCATTGGGATGCAGGCTCTGCTGCTGCTTTCGGCCTTGGTGCCCTAGCAGCAGGATGTCAGCATGTAGTAAGGAGACATATCATCAGGAGCAGCAGCAGCAGCAGCAGCAGTAATTTGTGTGCTGCTGATGCGCATGTGCCGCATCCTGCTGCTAATGCTGCTGCTGCTGCAGCAGCAGCAGCAGCAAGTGGGGTAACCTCCCCTCCCTTAGAGGCCCCCTGTTCTTCCCCGGGCTCCCCCGAGTGCATGCACAGCGACGTCAGCAGTAGCCAGCAGCAGCAGAGCTGCAGCAGCCCACCTCCCCCAATGTGTACGGTGCAGGCAGTGCAGGAAGACCCCTGCAGCAGCTGCAGCAGCAGCAGCAGCAGCAACGGGAGGAGCCAATGGACCCTTTGCCACTCTCCTTCCTCCCCTTGGTTGCAGACGTGGCATTCAAATTTCTGTAACCCTACAAGGGAGCAGCAGCAGCAGCAGGAAGAAGAAGAAATGCATGCGCAGCAGCAGCAGCAGCAGCAGTTGCAGCTGCAGCAGCAGCTGCTGCTGCAGCAGCAGCAGCAGCAGCACGGCGGAAGTGGCAATCAATGCTTCAAGGTTCAACACAGCGCGCTGCAATCTCGGCAGTTCCAAGAGCAGCAGCAGCAGCGGGACCAGCAGCAGCAGCAGCAGCAGCAGCAGCAGGAATTGGTGCTGCAACAGTTGCAGCAGCAACAGCATTTACACCACCCGCCCCTGCATCATCATCATCATCAGCAGCAGGCGCAGCAGCAGCATCTGCAGCAACAGCAACAGCAGCAGCAGCAGCAGATGCTTGTCTCTGCAGCCGCTGGACCTGCTACTCGCAGGAAGGCCCCATACTTTAGTGGGCCAGCAGCAGCAGCAGCTGCAGCAGCAGCAGCTGCTGCTGCTGCTGCACCTGGAGATGCTGCCTTTTTCTTACCTGATGGCAGATCTCCTCGTGGGAATATGAAGCAGCAGAAGACGTCGCAGCAGCAACAGCAGCAGCAACAGCAGCAGCAGCAGCAGTATCCTGCAGCTGCTGCTTCTGCTGCACCATGGCAGAAGGAAGTGGGCCCTTTTGCAGAAGACAACACGCAGCAGCAAAGGGAGGCCCCCTTGGGTACCAATAGTTGGTGGAGGCCCCCAAGAGAGGGTACAGCTACTGTTAAGGGAGAGAGACAGGAGACAGCAGCAACAGCAGCAGCAGCAGGAAGTCCTTCAGCTGCTGCTGCTGCTACAAGGAGGGCGAGTACAAGTCAGAAGCAGCAGGTAGGATGATGCAGCTACTGGTGTTATTGCTGCTGCTGTGCTGCTGCTGCTGCTGTGCTGCTGCTGAGTGTTGCTGTTAATTGTTGTTACTGCTTCTGTGTGTCTTAGGAAGATTTATTATCCAAGACAAGAGGAGGAGTTGTCTCCTCCTCCTCTTCTTCTTCCTCCTCTTCTTGTCCTTCTTCTTCCCCCTCCTCCTCTTCTCCTCGCTCTTCTTCCTCTTCCTCCTCTTCCTCCTCTTCTTCTTCCTCTTCCTCCTCTTCCTCCTCTTCTCCTCCTTCCTCTTCCTCTTCTTCCTCTTCCTCCTCTTCTCCTCCTTCCTCTTCCTCTTCTTCCTCTTCTTCCTCTTCTTCCTCTTCCTCTTCCTCTTCTTCCTCTTCTTCCTCTTCTCCCTCTATGGTTGTTGTTGGTTGTATTGATACATCTATGTCTATAGATTGTTCAATGGGATCGTTGGGATCGTCTCCTCCCTCTTATGCATACCCAACAACAACACCTCCTCCTCCTCCCCCTCCTCCCCAGCAACAGCAACAGCAACAGCAGCAACAGCAGCAGCAACAGCAGCAAAAGGTAGTACGTAAGACAACACATATAATAGTAGATGAGGGAGGAGTAAGTTTATCATTTATAGCACGTAAAGGTGTTTATTATGATAAAAGAAGAAAGTTATGGCGAGCTAATTGGAAAGAGAATGGCAAAATACATACTAAAGGATTCTCCCTTCATGGTAAATATATATACACAGAATATATTTATATTTATACGCATTTATATGTACATTATTTATATGTATTATTTATATATATTATTTATATGTATTATATGTATATATACGCATATATGTATACGTTAGCTAATTGGAAAGAGAATGGTAAAATACATACTAAAGGATTATCCCTTCATGGTAAATATATATATATACACTATTTATATTTATATTTATATTTATACCTATTTATATGTACATTATTTATATCTATTATTTATATATATTATTTATATGTATTATATGTATATATACGTATATATGTATACGTTAGCTAATTGGCAAAATATATACAAAAGTATTCTCCCTTCATGGTAAGTATATACACTACTTATATTTATATTTATACGTATTTATATGTACATTATTTATATGTATTATTTATATGTATTATTTATATATATTATATATGTATATATTTATATATGTATATGTATATATGTATATGTATGTTAATTGGTAACAAAATACACAAAGGGATTCTCCTTATATATTACTTATATATATATATAATAAATAAATAAATAAAATAAATAAATAAATAAATAAATAAATAAATAAATAAATAAATATGTATATATGTATATATATGCAGACTTTGGTAGTCATCAAGCAGCAAGAGGAAAGGCGATTGAATTCCGTGTAAGAAAAGAGCAAGAAATAGATACATATATACATAATAAATCCTTTATTATACAACAAGCAGCAGCAGCAGCAGCAGCAGCTGCAGCAGCAGCAGCAGCAGATACTGCTGCTGCTGCTTCTGCTGCTTCTTCTGGTCCTGATGATGCAAGTGCAGCAGCAGGAACAGCAACGCATGCAATGGATACACAACATCAAGAGTCTTGTCAACTATAATTGCATGCATATGCTGCAGCAGCAGAAACAGCAACAGCAGCAGCTGCAGCAGCAGCAGGGTAGTAGATCCTGTTGCTGCTGCTGCTGCTGCTGTTGCTGCTGCTGCATATATTGGCTTCCTCCCTCTTTTTCCTCATGGGGCTTTTTTGCATGTCTTTGCTGCTTCGGAGGAATTGTGGGGATATTAATAACAGCTGCAGCAGCAGCAGCAGACACATAACTGCAGCAGCAGCAGCAACTGCACCAGTAACAGCAGCAGGAACAGCAGCAGCAGGCTGCTGCTGTTCCTGCTGCTGCTAGGTGCATTATTTATGGCTGTTTTGTGGGGAGGAGAGAGGGAGTGTCTCTCTCTCCTTTGTGTCTCTTGTTTAAACTTGTGCTGCTGCTGCTGCTGCTGCAGCTGCTGCTGCATGTGCTGCAGCAGCAGCTGCTGCAGTTGTACTTGCAGCAGCTTTTCACTACACAGCAGCTTTTCTTGCAGCAGCAGCTGTTTGCTGCTGCTGCTGCTTCTTTTGCTGCAGTAGTTTTTTGCTGCAGCAGCTATTTGCTGCAGCAGTTTTTTTTTGCTGCTGCAGTTTATTACTGCAGCAGCTTTTTTCCTGCAGCAGCTATTTGCTGCAGCAGCTGCAGCAGCTGCAGCAGTTATTCTTCTTGCTGCAGCGCAGCAGCTGTTCTTCTTGCTGCAGCAGCTATTCTTGCTGCAGCAGCAGATATTTATTTATAGAGAATATTCACAAGAGAGAGAGAAGTAAATGCAGCAGCAAAAAGGAGACAAAAAAAAAGAAGAAGAAGAAGGAGACAGTGCATGCAGACAAATAAATAAATATATATATAAGGAGACAGGCAGCAAGATATGCAGCAACAGCAGCAACAGAAGCAGCAGCACCAGCAGCAGCAGCAGCAGCAGAAGCAGCAGCAGCTAAAGCGCCATTTTATTTGAATAAGAAGGCAGCTCTTATTATTGCTGCTGCTTCTGTCATTGCTGCTGCTACTATTGCTGCTATTGCTGCTATTGCTGCTGCTGCTGCAGCAGCAGCTGCTGCTGCTATTGCTGCTGCTGCTGCAGCTGCTGCTGCATCTCCCTCTCTTGTGTCTCTTTTTTTACATTTAAATAAAAATTTAATTTCCGATTGATTTGCGATTGTCTCCAAGACATTCGCATTTATACAACATTTTATTTGCTGCTGCTGCTGCTGCTGCTGCTGCTGCTGCTGCAGTGCTGCAGCAGCAGCACTGCAGCAGCAATAGCAACAACAACAGCAGCAGCACGTATTCACAGCAGCAACATTTTAAGGGATATTCTTATAAATAGTATTTTGTATACACAGACTTATACCAATAAATTATATATATAAATAAATAAATATATATCTATAAATAAATAAATAAATATATATATTTATTTATATATGTACATGTATACGTATGGCTACATTTATACAAAATATACACATATATGTATATGCATTGTATACGTATATATGTAATACATATACTTATATATATATGTATTATATATCCTTATGCTTGTGAATATATGTATGTGTATATATTTGTATATATACGAATATATATATATATTATATATAT
>NW_013564481.1:2500-7704 GCF_000499605.1 Eimeria maxima | reverse complement strand
ATAAATAAATAAATAAATAAATAAATAAATAAATAAATAAATAAATAAATAAATAAATAAAATAAATAAATAAATAAATTAGTCTTTTATTAATCATAATTATAATTTAATTAATTTAATTAATTAATTATATTTAATTTATTCTTCTTATAAATAATATAACTACAATTGAATAAAATAAATAAATAAAATAGATAAATAAATAAATAAATAAATAAATAAATAAAAGAAATAAATAAATAAATTAATAAATAAACATACTTATAGAATAATTATGACAAGATAATTCCTCTAGAGGTCCTGATCCAATAAAGGAGACATTTATATTTTAATCTATTTTTATTAATTTAGGTGTCCCCTCTATATAAGGATTATTATAATAATAACCAATTAATCCGTCTCCTTGCTCGTCTTCTTCATACCTATTTATTTATATATATATTTTATTTTATTTATATTTTTTATTTATGTATTTATATAATTATATATTTATTTATTTATTATAAAGAAAAAGAAAAGAAAGAAAAAGGAAAGAAATATATAATAAATAATACGCAATAAATAAGAAGCAATAAAAGAAGAAAAAAAAAGAGTAAAGAACAATAATAGTACGGAGATAAACAACAATAAATAAATAAATAAATAAATAAATAAATAAATAAATAAATAAGTACCCTACAAGATGTTTACAATTTTCTGGTTGTTGTTGTGCATATTGTTGATTATTTTTAATTAATTTATTTGTTTGTTTAATTAATTCTTTTATTTTTTCTGCTGTATGTACAGCATTATCTAATTGAATAAGACATTTTTTATTTCTTTTTATTATTGCTGCTGCTGCTGCTACTTGCTGCTGTACTACTTCATGTCTTTTCCCACAGGTTGCATCTAATCTTTTTTAATTAATTAATTAATTAATTAATTTAATTAATTAATTAATTAATTTAATTAAATAAATAAATAAATATTTAATTAAATAAAAAAAAAAGAATTACCGCTGCATTGCCATCTCTGTCTGATATATGCTGCCGTCAAGACGCGTTAACTATAATAAATAAATAAATAAATAAATAAATAAATAAATTAATTAATTAATTAAATAAATAAATAAAATAAATAAATAAATAAATAATAAGAGGACATACCATAGCTTCTGCTTCTGCTGCTTTTAATTCAAATGCCTGTGCAGCTTTTTGTCGTACTTTATCTAAATAAATAATAAAAAAATAAATAAAATAAATAAAATAAATAAATAAAATAAATAAAATAAATAAATAAATAAATAAAATAAATAAATAAATAAATTAATGGAGCTGCCTATACACCTGAATAATATTACCATAATTAATAGGAGGAAGACAATAATTCCAATCAGATATTCCTTGTCCTAATAATTGTACCTCTACGTAACACCATTCTCCCCCTAATAAAATAAATTATTATTTATTTATTTATTTATTTATTTATTTATTTATTTATTTATTTATTTATTTATTTATTTGCTGTTGCTACTGCTGCTGCTGCTGTTATTGCTGCAGCTGTTGTTGCTGTTTTTTTTTTTTTTTAATACAAGGAAGAGGGTAAGAAAAATGCCCATCCTTGTTATGCATATAATATATTTATTTGTTTTCTTTTTTTATTTATAAGTATAAGGAAATAATATATGAATTAAATAAATTAAATGAATATATTTATTATATTCTTTTTTTTTTCTTTTTTTTTTTTCCTTACCTTTAGTACCATTAGGTGCCAAGGCAGTAGTACAATCTGTATATGTTTGATCATCTTGTACAAATGCTGCTGCACAAAGACGACCATCAATTGTTTTTCTATAATTTCTTCTAAATTGTGTTAATTTATGAAGGTCAATAGAAGAAGAAGAAGAAAAAGAAGAAGAAGAGGAAGAAATCGCTGTATTTCTTTCTTGTCCTTTTATTATATATATACATATATATATACATATTATTATTATATATATATTTATCATCATAAATATTACACAAAAAAGAAAAAAATAAAGAAAAAATAACCTTCTTCTTGCATTATTCATTCATTAATTCAATAAAATTAAGTAAGCAAATAATCTGAATTTTCAGGTGTACGTACACCGCAAAATATATGAATTCATCAATAAAGAAGAAAACAAGAAAAATAACATAAAAAATAATATAAATTAAGCTATTTATTATCATTATTTATTTTAATTATAATATAGTTTTTTTTATTTCTTCTTTAGTACTTATTTATGCTAATAACAACACATTTTATTTTTTCTTCTTTTTCTTCCTATTTCCTGCAAAAGTCTTTCCCTTCCTTTTTTTTGTTTATACACTTATATATAAAAAAAAATAAATAAAAAAAAAAGATATTTAATTGTGAATAAAATAAAAATATATTTATTTGTCTATTTTTAATCTATAAAATATGTTTATAGGGACAAATAAATAACTATAAAAGGAAAGTCTTTTTCTTTTTCCCTTCTTTTCTTCTTTTTTATTTCTCTTATGGTAATAGGGGTTATTCTATAACAATTCTTATTAATAGAGTTTTGCAAGGTGCAGCAGCTACTGCAGCAGCAGCAGCAACAGCTGCTGCTGCTGCTGCTGCTCCTGCTGTTGCTGTTTATGGCTGCATAGATGCATGCAGGAGAATATTCTTGATTATTTCTTCATGCTCTTTCTTTTGTGCTTTCTGCTATCTAAAAAGAAAAGGAATAAAATAAATAATAATTATTATTTATTTATATAAAGAAGAATAGAATAATTATTTATAATTAATAATTAACTACCTAATTAATTAATTAATTAATTAATTAATTAATAATTAATAATTGAGGTGTATGCACATACTGTTGCTAAGGAATCAAGTTCATGACGTTGTACTGTTGCTGCAATTTATAAATAATTAAGTAAATAATATTTATTTATTTATTTATTTATTTATTTATATATTTATTACCTAATTCTTGTATTGCCTTAGTATCTGCTGTTATTCTTATATATATAATCTGCATGCAAAAAAAAGAAGAAAAAAATAAATAAATAAATTACCTCCTTCTTCTTCTTGTATATCTCTTAGATTTCTACGTATTATACGATCTTCTTCTTCCTCTATCATTGATTGTATTATATCTTTATTATTTTCTTCTATATGTATATCCCTATAATAAATAAATTAATTAAATAAATATAAATATAAATAAATAAAAAAAGGTGTATATACACCTAAATAAGAAAAAAAAGATCGTACATAACAGGGTAAGGAGGAAGGGCAATTCCTCCTATTCCTTTTGCTGATAATAGATGCTAAAAAAGAATAAATATATAATTAAATATAATTAAATATAATTAAATATAAATAAATATAAATAAATATAATTAAATATAAATAAATATAATTAAATATTTTTAAATAACAACAGAAATGTATTTACTTGTAGTCTTGTACCCTCCGTAGATAATGAAGAAAAGTTGCATGCAGCAAGAAAAAAGGAAATAAGCAGGAAAAAGCCCCTCATTATTGAATAAAATACAATTAATTTAAATATTTAATTTATTTAATTTATAAATAAAAAGAAATAAAAGAAAAATAAAGGGAAAAAATAAAAAAAATCTCTTCTTTCTTCTCCTGCTGATTATAACGATTGGTGTGCGTGCACATCCTGAGGTGTACGTACACCTCAACTTGCATCAAGAATATTTTTTCTTCTTTTTCTTCTTTTTCTTCTTTTTCTTCTTCCTTTTTATTCTTCCTTATTATTATTATATTAAATAAATACATTTATAAATAAAGAAATTTATTTTTAATTAATTTAATTATAATAGTATTGTGTTTTAATTAATTTACATAATAAATAATAAATTGTTTTTTTTTTATTTTTTTATTTTGTTATATTCATGATTGAATTAATGAAGGTGCCTATACACCCCAGATAATTACCAATTAAATATTTCTTAATTATTCCTTTTTATTACCTTATACGAATAACATCTAAAGAAATAAGAAGAAATACAAGAAATAAGAAATAAAAGAATAAATAAGAATAAATAAAAATAAATAAAAATAAATAAAATAAATAAAAATAAGGAATTTATTGAACAATTATATGATAAATAAATTAATTATTAATTAATTATTTCTTTTCTCCTTATCTCCTCATAAGGCAATCTTTTCTGTATCCTGTTGTACTGTATGGTGGTAAGAAAAGAGGGAAAAAAAGAGTATCTTTTCTTTCTTTTTTATTTATTTTTAACTAATTAAATTAAAATTTAGTTTTAATTATTTTTTTAATTTATTATTTAATTTTTTTAATGGTTATTTAAAGCCTTGCTACGAGGGGGGCCCCTTTGGGTACTTTATACTGAAGGGGGGCCCCCCCTTAGCATTAGGGTACAGTGTCTGTACACCAGAGCACGTTATAACATCTTTTTTTGTCATAATTTGTTGTATTTATTGATTAGTATTTATTTATTTATAAAAAAGTAAATATAATTTTTATTTTATTTCTTTTTTTCCTTTTTTTTCTGGCAAATAATCTGCATGCATGCTGCAGCGGGGTGTACATACAGCAGAAAAAAAAGGAAAAAAAAAAGATGAATATCTTTTATTTATGATTTAAATGATGGGCTTTTGCTTACTTGTTATTTTTTATATTCTTTTATTTAATTCTTTTTCTTTTTTCTCCCTTTTCTCCTCCTGCAGTATTCTTGTTGCCTCTCCTCCCTGCTCTCTTACTGTGGGTATTAACACTTATACAGACACAACACAACAAATCTAGAAAGCCCTTGTTGCTGCTGCAGCAGCAGCAGCAGCAGCAACAGCAGCAACAGCAACAGCAGCAGCAACAGCAACAGCAGCAACAGCAACAGCAGCAACAGCAGCACGAGCTCTTCTTTATTTGCTGTTTAATTATTTTGTGTCTGCTGCTGATACAACTATTTGTACACTTTTTTCTTTCTTTTCTTCCCTTTATTTATTTATTTCCTCCTTTCCTTTATTCCTTTTATTTATTTAACTTATTTTATTTATTTTATTTATTTATTTTATTTATTTTATTTATTTTATTTATTTATTTTATTTATTTTTTATATATTTATTTTTCCTGTAGGTTCGTCCTCGCGATTCTTCTTTGTTAGGTTTTATTTCTTCTCCTTCTCCTCCTCTTTCTCCTTTACGGTAATTCTTTTTAATTATTTATTTAATTA
>NW_013564480.1:0-9273 GCF_000499605.1 Eimeria maxima | reverse complement strand
ACAGTAACAGGACAAGAGCATCAACCGCATCTGCAGCATCGAGCAAGCCCCGTTGTTTTGAGGGCCCCGCTGCTCTCTTCCCCAGATGGCGACAGGAGATTAGAACCGCTATTTTGGAGTTTTTATTGTATCCATTTCCCTTTGTTTGCCTTCATTTACCTCGGAGAAGACTCCAAAATGTCGTCTAAGGACCCACGCTCCGTCATCGACCCCTCAAAGTTTCTCAACAGAAAGGTCCGAGTCAAGTTCTCTGGAGGGCGCGAGGGTAAGGCCACTCAGGAGCCTCTACAGCAAACTCAAATGCTATCCGAAAGATAATTTACATAGTTGGAGGTGCTAGGGCATATCATGCCCAGGTTGACATTCCGGCGCATGTCCTACGTCCATAGCTGGCCGCTTGGGGGCCCTGCCTAGGGCCGCCCGACACTTCACCATTACACCAGCCCATGCGCACATGGCTCTATCCTGAAACAGGATCCTTAAGTGAGTCCCCGGGGGTGCTGGTCCATCTTCGTGAGCTATGTAGTTGGTACCCGTTGAGGCGTTTTCTGCGTGTTTGCAGTGGAGGGAACCCTCAAGGGCCATGATGCCGTTTGCAACTTGGTACTGGATGACACGGAAGAGTTCTTGAGAGGTAATTCACCCCCATACACTGCAGTGTTGGGATCCGTCGTTAGACAAGGCCCAATAGGTCAGTGGGGGTCTTCCTATCCACAGGCTCAAAGGGGTGTAAAGCAGGTCTACAGGAACGCGCTGTTCGATGTGATCTACTTTTGGGCAGGCGCAGTTGTCCCCAATCATCCCAACTTGTTATTCAGGTGCACTATGTTGTACAGGGAAGGTTTGGATGGGGCTAAGCGCCTGATGGTGGCTGGCTACCAACTGGCTGCTTAAGAAGGACCGTTAAATTCCATTTTTTGAGCTGCTGCCTGTCTGTCATTTTGCGCCTGTGCACTGTCCACCGCAGACCCCGAGGATTCAACTCGATTGTTGGAGACCACGCGCGCGCTGGGGCTTATTGTAGCGCGGGGTAGCGCCATCGTGCTGATCTCCCCAGTGGAAGGCGTACAGCGCATCGAGAACCCTTTCGTTGGGGTTGACGCCCAGTGACCCGCCCAGTGACCCTAAAGCTTTCTGCTGAATCCCTTTGGCACCACGAGAATTGCTTCCGTTGCATAATATAGAAGGTGGTGGAGTTCCTTCTGGGGAGCTTAAGCGGGAATGGAGGCCAATCCTCAGGCAGAGTTGCCTGGTACATATTATGGCAACGGGATGCACAGTTGGCGCATGATATACTCCTGTTTCATTGAGGGAACGGTTCCAGCGGAACGTTTTAGATTAAGTTGCCTTTTGATGATTTGTCTGCCCCTCGAAGCATGTCGTAAGGCTCAGAAGGGGGTAAACACACTGTTGCATAGTGTTACTTTGGGTAGAATTATTGCGGTGCCCCTTGTGGCTTCATTCATGTTAGGGAAAGTCAGCTGTAGAATCCAAACGGTTGAAGCAGCGTTAAGTCACCTCTGCCGTGTGCTCCCCAAGGGATATGCTGTTTTCATTCCGAAGCGCTCTACTTGTAGAAGAGGGAGCCCAGATGTTGAAGTAGTTCCACGCAGCCGATCATGGAATGCTACGCGGTCAAGTTAAAAACGAGGCAGAACTTGCTTCTGCGGACTGGAATGCCCTCTTGTGGGCTGACCACGAGGTGTGTGCGGGTAAATGGGCAATCAACCAGTCTGTTGCCACCCGCTTGTCCTCCCGTAAGTCGTGGAAGCATACCTCCGGCTACATTTTCTTAAACACAGGCTTATTAAAGCCCATCACCGAAGGTTTGGGCTTGAAAAGGGCTGGGGGCTTCTTCAGGGCTTCTGCAGTGCCCCCGGCGGTCTTGGAAACGCCAGCCCCCGCAGCAGGCGGTGCTGTGGCGGTCTTTGTTGGTGAGGTAGGGGCGGCAGAGGCTACTTTGCTCTCTCTCGTCAGAGGAACCTTTACTCCGAAGTTGGCGTTGGGGTCGTCGGGGACGTTCGACGGCAGCACACTCGCACTCTTTATGTAAAGGGGCGCTGCCGCAGTTGCTTGGAAAGGCGCATCTGCAGGCACATGTCCACAGGCATGCCCAGATTGTTGTTAGATGACATTGGCAGAGGCTAATCTGAAACTACCCACAGCTTGACCGACCACTCTAACGCCTTCGCAGATCTAGTACAGGCTGGCGAGCACTGTAGAAGGGATTAGGTATGCAATCGGCATTCGATGAAGTTTGGGGGACAAATGCCCAGAAGGGGCATACGATGAGCTTTCTAGCATTACAAGATACCTATTCCGCCCCTAGACGTGCTGGATGGGGACAAGGGGAAGCCATCTTACCTGACGGGACCATTCCCGCGAGGTCAAGGCCTTCCTCTGTGGGTAACTTCAACACCGTTTGTGGTCCGGAAAATTGGTGCTTCAACTCATATCTGGTGTCTATATCTGTAGTGTATATGTTGTTTGTCCAGCGCTTTATCTTGATGCTGCCGCCCCAGAACCACACGCAGCCAGACGGTTTGCTTATTTCTTCTCCTCCTGCATGGGCTGCTTTTCCCGTAGTCGTACTACCCCCCGCATGCGACAGAACTGGAGCTTGGTAGCGGCAAGCGAAAAATTTACCGGATGATGCAGGATCAACGGAGCGTACACTATGAGGCGGACAGTCCTGTGCTGTGAAAAGGCGAAAGCATACAGCTACCTACAGGGTCACGCTACAAGTCTCCCAGACTTTGTAAAGGCCTCGCTTACTTTAGCACATGATCCGTTACTCGACCTTAGTACGCAGCATGCCTCTTCAACAATCGTGTATAGTGCTAGTGCATGCAGGGGAACCCTTGGCTGTGTTTGCATGAGGGTTGCCTTGCACCTTGAGAACAGCAAGTCTCCCGTAGCAGGGGGCCCTTGAGTCCCTATCTCCAGGGCGCCTGGAAATTGGGGGAAGACGCCAACCGAGTCAACTTGGATCTGCAAGTGTCAACTCAACGTTTCCATCCATTTGCATCAGACTACTTACCCTTGCCCACTACAGAAATGCAAAAGAGCCTATCCATATGCACGGCTTTCTGAATGCCGGGGTTGCCGGTTGCTGTGGACTTTCCCACTGTGAATGTCAACACTACCCCGAAGGGGTAGTGTTGACATTCACAGTTTTAACGTCCCAGTATTCACTATACTGCTCACTTGCAAATCCTCTTTCTTCCTACTCAGACAGGGCTGTGATAGTGGTTTTGTACCTTGCTTTGACGCGTAATTATTCCATCGGCAAGGCCAACCATTTCTCTTAGTTCCATTTCCGTGTCCCAGCCCATTACGTATTCCATTCGCCTGGAGACAGTCTTGCTATGAACTACACTTTCACGATTTGCAAGTCCGTCTCTGGGGTTCTGCTCAGCGAGTACTGGGGCTAGTTGGTGTTGTATTTCATCGATAGCTTCCCATGCTTAAGCTTCAGCAACTCCAGTAGAACCTGCTCCCTTGGCGATTGGGGTATATTCATACAACGCAGCACATTTCAGCACGCTTCCCTAGTCTGAAAGTGTTCCGGAAAAACAGTGCCCTTGCTTAGCTGCAATTCCGGCTCCTCCACTTCCGACGACGAAGATTCCAGTAGCAACTGCAGCTCTTCTGCAGCTTAGTAGAGAGGAAAACACATCTGGAAGGGCAGGTAACTCTGCTCCCCCATCTCGGCGGCCTCCACGTCTCGTTCCCCACAAAGTGCGAAAGCATTCCGTACGAATTAGGCTTCTGTAAAAAGATACTCCGCTGGATGAAATGCGCCGGTTGAGTTTGCTTCACTCGGCGAGACTCCCAACCGTTGGTCTTTTCCCTAACTAGAGGGGTAAATGCTAATCAATCTCCCGGGTGCAAGATAAGTGGAAGCTGCGATTGGGCGAAGAATTTAAGAGCAATATAATGAAGCACTGTGCTCATTCGTTTATTTGCTTTTTGCGCAGTTACTGACGGCTGTCCAGCATGCCGCCCTGCTATGGGGTGGTGTTCGTTTGTAGCAAAAGCCCTCGGTAACTATGCGTTGCTTCCAAGTGTAACATTGCAACGACAGTCTTCTCTATAGTGCTATAGGGGATATAGCTATGCAAAGCTGCAATGAAAGGAAAACACTTACCGTCATGGTTCATTCAGAGCAACTAACCTTTTCTTGCAGTCTCCAGGCGTCCCATGCATTGCCACCCAAGTGCCTGCCTGCCATGTTGCAACGCACCTTACTGTAACTCAAGGTGCAAGACAGCCCCATGTGGAAGTGCAAACAAATCTTTCCTGCCGTATGCAACAGTGTTTCGAGCCGTTGCATTTCTAATCGCGTACAGGTTGCCCACTAAGTAGGGGATAATAGGCGAACTTCATACAAACTTGCCAGAGACTATGCTACAGCAAAGAAGCCTTTGCTGCGTCTGCATCTGGGCATGCCTTGCACCAACAGTTGCAGTAGTATGGGTTGCCACTTTTGTCAGGCCGCATCACCTCGTGCAGTCTTTTTGCGGTTGGGTCGCAGGACCAGAAGGCCAAGGAGGCTAGGAAGGGCGGTCAGCTTGTTTTGCTGTAATGGAACGGCCGTTTTGTCGAATTTAGCCCCAACAAATTGAGGCCTGAAGAAGAAAAATACTACCCAGTATCGAGCGCGATCTCCACATAGAGAGGGCAGAGGCGCCTTGTAAGTGAGCGAGCGATACGAAGCTTGGTGAGGTGTAAAGAAGTTCAAACCACTCATGTGACAGCGCAATCTTGTGCGGACATATTGAAAGGTGAACTGCCGACCTGACTGCGCAATATTGTGCGACAATATTGAAGAGCTGCCCGTCGTTCCCCAGGAATGCTACCGTAATTCCTCATCTTCGGTGGCCTCTGCTGGTGGTTGAATGTGCGTGTCCACACGGGTTCGCCGCAGCTGCAAGAATGTTGTGTTACGGAGTGTAACAAGATTATTCGTTCTTCGCGGAGGGCCGTCGTCAGTAGCAATGGAGCCAAAGGATATAGGAGAATACCTCTCTGAGAACGTAAGTGCCTGTATACATGAAGCCTAGGGGCATTAGGTAACGTTATATGTGTTCTACAGTACAGACGCAATGCGTACAGCAACGTGAGTGCCGGACGCCGGTGAGGAGGGGCAGTTGCTGGCCACCTGGGACTGCACTCCTCGTTGCAACTCCTGCTCATACCCAAGCCGCCTTTCGGTGGCCGCACAACCTCAGGGATCAACTAAACACCCATGTAGGCCTCAGCGTTCATCGTGCAGGCGAGAGTCTACGCCAGAGTAAGACCCCAAGAATAAGAAGAATTCAACCCTTAGCAAGTTGCTCCTGTCTTGCCCTATCATATTAGGTGGTAGTGAAACAGTTTTGTCATTTTGGAAAGGCACGCAGTAGCCGATGCGCATCAAAAGTTACTACTGCACCTGGTCTCGTGACGGTATTCAAGTCCACATTCGATGAAGTGACTTAGCGCCGGCACAACCGAGTGCCAGCTATGTACTCGAACCCGCCTTGCCCCCTAACGGCAATTATCGGAGTTGACCCTCCACTTCACATGAACACGCTAGCAATGCAAACTCAACACCCAATTGCTAGACCGAATATCTGCCCGCAACCTCAACAACCCCAACCGTGCTGCAGCTGTTGCCGTTGGTCTTTCGGCAGCAGCACCAGAAGCACTAGTGTGTCTACTAATGCTTTAGTGGACTCAGCGAAGAGAGGAGCAACAAGGGACGCATTTGCTCCGTATAGGCTCTGCATAGTGGTTTGTGCAAAGCAAGATGATGCCCGCCTCCAGCTGCCACTAAAATGCTCCGCCGCTATACTCCTTCAGAAGACCCTCAACAGGCTGCGTATCACATCATCGGGACCGCGGCTGTCGCCATTACAGCTCATGTGAGTAGCATTTGCCGGGTCTCTTCGTGTATCACGGCATCAAGTGGTCTAGGATCAGAAGTATACGACGAAACAAACCCAAATGCTGACCTATCCCACTTGTATAGTTCACCATCTTTCGGGTCCTAACATATGTGCTACAACTCAAACCTCTAGCAAAGATAGTGGTCGGTCGTAGGTGCTAGGACTACCATAAGCAAACCTCTCTCTACTCTCACTTTCATTGTGCATACAGGGTAACAGCCCGCATACTCGCACATATGTTAGACTCCTTGGTCCGTGTTTCAAGACGGGTCAGTTGAAACCGTTAAGGACCGCATCGCAGAACGTCAGTACTCGAAAGTGTAGCCGACGAACGCGGTAAACGCACCTCAGAAGCCCCCTGAACGCCAAACCCAAGGATATAACTGTCCACGACGGACCTACCTTCCTTTAGTCAGGTAGCCACTGATGCTAACCAACCTTCTAGGATCAAAATGGTCAACAGAAGTGACCCTCAAAACCGCTTTAACGGAGATCTAGAGGGAGTACAACTAATACCCACCGGCACCCTGAAAACAGTTTCAATCGCCTCCCTTACAGCAATTTCAGACACTTCTAACCCTCTTTCCAAAGTCCTTCTCATCTTTCCTTCACAGTACTTATTCGCTATCGGTATCACGCCAATATTTAGCATTATGTGAAACGTATCACACATTTTGCGCTCAAATCCCAATGAACGCGACTCAATAAAAGCGCGCCGTACGTAGGCAACAACAAGCAGGACAAAGGAAGGGACTGTCACCCTCTCTGATGTCCTATTCCAAGAGACTGAGACCTGCCAGCCCACCGGCAACGCCTCTAGAGGCTAAAATTCATGAGGCCAAAAGGGGACTCACGATTTTCACTTTGAGCTCTTCCCGCTTCAGTCGCCGTTACTAGGGGAATCATTGTTATTTTCTTCTCCTCCGCCTTGTAATATGCTTAAATTCAGCGGGTAACCGCGACTGATTTCAGGTCTATATATAGTATTATTCTATTGTCACTAAGAAAGATACAATCGGTACCGCTCTCCCATGACCCGTCCACAGTCTCCGAGATACAATTCAGTAGTATAAAAACCACAGTATCTCTTCCGTGAACGAAAGGATGATGGCAACCGATTGCTTTTATTAGCCAACAATGTATGTTGAAAATATCACTGAATTTCTTGCGACGCTTATGTATATAGCACCAGCGACGCGCAGACGAAACCACCACAACAATCGAAGTGATCATGTACACTACCGTTGTTTTGGCAGTATACTTTATGAAGGAGTCAAAATACACTGAAACAGACGTGCTGTCAGATAATCCCAACAGCGCCATATGCGGCTGAATGAGAGGTGACACCAGCTACACTCCTGCTGTAAAGACAGTCACTGACCGTCGTTGAGGCCTATCGTAGGGTGCGGTAGAGTCAACTCAGTCCCTTCAAAAGCTGTTGGCCTCCTCGTAAGTCTTCAGGCGTGGATTTGGTTCTAGTGCGGACAAAATACGGCATAAGATGCGTTGCAACATGCCTACATGCAACTCCCGCTGCACGGCTTTCCCACAAGCCAGGCTCCCTTCGATCATGCACCATGTACATTGTCAACCATTTGCTGAAGCCTCAGCTTCCATGGTACACACAAGTACACATGCACGCATTTCGGACAAACCCCGATATATCTGGAAACTCAAGTAACCGCTATGGACCGAAGGCGCATATATGCACCACCCGCTTAACAGTTTTGAAGCTGTGGAGTTGACGACAAATCTGAAGACGACGCTTCTCCGGTTAAGGCAACAGGCCCGGAGGCGCTTGCCAAGGGATTTGTTCGCTTTATTTTGTAGTCTATAAACTGAAGGACGCCGGCGACGAAGTGGCCGAGGCCTGCCGTCCCCACACCCAAGGCAAACGAATAGAGCATTGGGTATTTATTCAGAAACTCTCGCCAAGAATTCAAGAGCATGAACGTGACCAAATATACGGGCAGGCCGCGTATATGAAGGCGACCATCTTCGTGTAAGTTGCCCCTCCTGATTTTCCGGAGTGACAGAGCCAAGTCCAAAAGGCCGGACACAAGGAGGCTTGTGCCGACCCCAAACATCAACATTATGCCGTCATCAGGGAGACCAAAATTGTCTTGAATAAATCCTTCTTCGCGCCGACCGGTCCTACTGATGTCATGCCTTACCCACATGGCCACGATGCAGACGAGGAACGCCGCAATACTTAGCAGCAATGATTTGACTCCAGTAATGTGTGTCAGCACAGGAACTGGCTCCATTTTGTGCAGGCTTCTGTATTTCTCCTCGACGGGCTGTTTCCATTTTAGGTCTCCTTCAGGAGGTGCAGCACTGTGCCCTTCTCGGACAGACACAGTAGGTTCCACTTGAAAGTACGGGAGGGCCGAGTCATGATGGAGAGAACCTTCTTCTGCCGTCAATGCAGTTGTGGGCTTCGACATATAATGCATGGAACTGTAGTAGCTAGCACCACCAGTTTGGAAGCTTCTGGGTTCCGCAGCCCCGAAAGTGCTCGTCTCGAGCAAGGCACCTTCGCCTACCGAAGAGAGGACGGCAACCCCCAAAATCCGCAGGCAAACCGACCTCATGATGCACCGAAACTCACACAGTTACAAGACCACAGCCATTGGCTTACTGCTAGGCATAATCTGCACCCTGCTTTGCCAGTGGAGGAAGGCCTATCCAACCGACGGTGAACTAGAGCCTGCCGTCGTTCCACTTGTAGAAGAGACTCCGCCATTGAAAAAGCAAACCAAAAATGTAGTACGTACAAACAGGAACACGTTTGTGGATACCCTTCAACGGTAGCAGCTTTAGCGATGCGCAGTCCGTTGCAGCCCCGCTAAATCCGCAGGGACGCCGGGGCCCCTCAGCAGCCTGAGCCACGTCTACGGAGTACTGCACTACAGGCTATCTACCATTATTCTCCCTCCCTTGCCATCAATTTCTAGGCCTATGCCTCCGGTTGTGGGAACATTTGCTTCCCCTTGCCCGCGTCTCTGCCACCCAGAGCGGTCTGCCAGTCAGCGAATACCTAATGGAGTCGGTCGATTGCTCTGTGCTCCTCATCCGCCGAACTCATGAAATCACGAGATTCAAATTCAGTAACATTAATAGTAAGACATAATATGCAATTCCGGCATTAGCACCACCAATGCGATGAGTCAGCCGCTGGACCAGTCAGGTTCTCGACATCGGCGCCAGCTAAGCGTGACTCAATTCAATGGATACGTGCCAACGTGCTCATGTGCAGCCAGTTGTCAGCTGGACTTGGTAGCGATAGAGGGGTTTAGTGAATAAGTGGCCGCTCTAGTGTACAGTCCCCCTGGACCCC
>NW_013564479.1:0-8409 GCF_000499605.1 Eimeria maxima | reverse complement strand
CTACACCATTCTGTAACTGCTAAGGGCAAACACCCCGCCAATAGAAGTTATTCGAAACAACTGGGCACCCGCTCTCGCATGTGGCGCTGCACTCGCTTCCTACAGAAGCTCGCTCTTGTCACGCGTCCAAAAGCCTCAAATGGGCACATAACTCAAACCGCTATGTGCACCGCTCACGCTGAAATCTATCCTACATGCAACTGTTGCCGGATATCAGGATATCGGTCAATCTATATTCCTACACCAAAAGAACCTTTCAGACGATGTAATATCTCCATGCCAACGCCTCAGGCTTCTTTTCCTTACAAACGAGCGCCGAGAACTTGTCTACGGGTTAACCTCTAAACGCACCCTTGATGCTCTTTTGGATAGGTTCTTCTAATTGTGCGCAACGTCGCCACACTTTAGGTTCAACATGTATGGGTGGCTCGCACATGCGCGGGATCACAGTGATGCAGTGGCTTAAAACCTGTGCTACACCAGAGCAGGAGTGCAAAGATACTTCGTTCAAAGCGTTCGTCTGCAAGCAGCACTGACCTTCGTGTAGAGCTCCCCCGTGAACACATTCGCATACTCCAACAGTTTTGCTGTAGTAATACTACACCACAAAGTACCCACGGAAACGTGCGCATCCAAACAACATCGTGGTTATATCTTCTGAGGCCATAATCCTCAACATAGACACATGGACGCCGCCGCGGGCGCTGCATAGTCGGGTAACTGCGATTCAAGCAAACGTAGTGATTGACGAACTCACGATGTGGGCAACAGAAGAAAAGGCGTCCAGATCAAGGCTGTCGAAAGCGCTAAGTGGCTACAACGGATAGCATCGTGCACACCATTACAGCCAAAATTTTATGAGACTCCAGGAAGCTCAGTTTATTTACTGTACGGAATCATTGTCTTTTGACATGGGACCCACTTAGTACAATACACACGTAGCCAAATATAGAAGCAGCCAAATATGGCAGCAGCTCTATGACACAAGCTGGTCAACGTGTGATTCCTCCCCAGAGGAATAACATGTAGAGCACTGGCCCATTTTCTTTAACCTCCAACAACAAAACCACGAGGCACACGCGACATTCCACGTGCTCGTTACTGTCCGCTGAATACTTACAGAACATATCTGGGCGGCGCCGGATGCAAGCCTTCGTGAGACTATTGGGCGTTCATGCTTTAGACGGGGTGTCATGGCGATGAAACAGCGCACGATGAGGAATCCTGCAACCAAAGCTACCGCCAATGTGGAGAGTGCACTGAAGCATTGATTTTCGCGCGGCAACCTCCGGACCAAGGTAGCGATAGCATGAGCATGTTGTTCATTTTCTAAATTGATTTTCTGGGAAAACAATCCGCCTTCTGGTCCTTGTGGGCCGGCGATCGCCATTGAAATGGGGAGTGTAGAAAAGAGGGCGAGGAGTGTGACCTGGCACATTTTTGTTGAAGAGGGCAAATGTCCAGTTTTCAGCGACGAGGTGAATGCACACTGAAGTGTTAAAATTATAAAATTTTCAAGCGAAGCATGCAGGTTTTATAGAAGTGTTGCAAATGAAGTGAAATCAGTATTTGGCTCGTGAGCATAACCGCCTGCACCCATTCTGTCGTGAACAGCTAAACATCGCCATTACTACGTATGTAATCAAGTGTGCGAGACTAGATGCAAACGGTACATCTGTTATCCACCTTCTACACACAATCCCTAAAAGTTACATTAACCAGTAATTAATTACCCCAAATCTGTTTCAGTCCGTACTATTATGAGGAAAATCCAGAAGAACTGGCCAACTCCTCCCTGGTGAGGGTCTGCCCCAGTGCAACTGCGACAGCCTCACGGTCAGCTCTAGACCTCGTGCAGGCGGACGAACACTCTCACCCTATTTGACCTCCGTTCTATCTATCCAAGTGTGTTTATATTTAAAACTGTCCCCTTTCACGAAACTAGGCCTTTAAGGTTACCGAGTGAGATCTATTGCAGTGCGCGTGCCCTAGATTCCACGATACGAGATGCCGAGCTTCCTGTGGCTACTTTCTGTAAGGGCAAGATTGTGTTTTCATAGGAAATAGTCTTCTCTATTTTCAATAATTCCCATGTTGGACGGATACACCAGGTGTTTAACCAATATTCTAGTAGCCCCCACTCACCATTTCCCTATAACCGCCATGGAATATACAAGCGCATGTGTGCACCAATTGCCGTGCACCCAAGGGTAGAGAATTCAAGGGAGCAATGAGAAGTATACGTGTAGGATGTAAATATGAGATATTTACATTGTTTATTTTTTAACTTTCACTGCTCCTTAGACTATGGCTGCTGTTGGTGTAAGCAGCCGCCCTTTGCGTACTGTCCCGCATACGCTTAAGGAGGTGCGCATTCAACAAAGGGTGCAGTTTTAGTCATTGCGTAGTTAGTGAACTTCAAGAAAACTTCGTAACTGAGGGCAAGCTAAGCACTCAGCATCGGTACTTGTCTGCCTGTAGCTGCACAATCAACGAGCCTATGATGGCACTGTGGGGGCATAGAGACTGAACACATCTCAGGTGGTGAGAGATTGAAACCTTCACACGAGCAAGTCGTATGTTCTGGGAATATTCATTTTTAGCTCCAATCTTAGCCTGGGCACCACTGCAGCACCTTCATTCAGTGCAGCTAGTGCGTGTCAGCAGTTGCCTGTAAGTGCAAACTTGCTTATATACACTTAGGAAGTAAATGTGACATATTGACCATGTGTATTTCTTATTATTGTAACTGCGCTTTAGACTAAAACTGGTGTAGGTGATGGATGGCGTCTCTTGCATACTTATTTATCCTTCTCCTGTTGACAGCGGTCCAAAGAATGTTGCAGCTCAGTTCCTTCCAACATTTAAGAAAAATAATTAAACACAACTTCCAGCCTACAAGACAGAGTAGTTTTCGTGTGCAGTATTTGTCCATTTCTAGCTTCTCAAACACGATGCCTTCGATGGCAGCGGACCATAAAGCACTTCAGGTGCATGAGCCCTGAACGTCCACACGAGAGCAAGCCGTATGTTCCGTGGGGAACTTTTCGTTGGCGATGTGCAGCATGGCATCCTCATTCAGTGCAAAGAGGGCGCGTCAAGAACTTCCGTAGTCCAAATTTGGGCAAGCGAAATCGGCAGCAGAAAGGGTTGCCAAGCTAAACCCGGTCTCAAATTAAAGAATGTTTCCTATTAGGCCCTATTACCCCGAATAAGTAGGCGTAAGAATTCATGTACACCTCTGGATGAATGAAAGTATAATATTGGCAACTCTGGGCGACTCCGTCAGAATCGCGCTGCCTGCCTGCAGCGTGCACGCAGGTAGCAAGCTCGCAGGCAAGCAGAAATCCTCAGCAATTTTCTATATGGCATTAAATCATCAATGCAACTGGTTTTGCTTTTTCTTGGGGCTACATTGCCGCAGCTGCTCGGCAATGTCCGACACAACGCGCACCCGACCTGATGTGCTCAGAATACCACACAACTTGGTGCGCAGTGACAGGGTCACAAAGGGTGGTTTGCTCACCCAATGATTATGCCTTTAGCTCTGTACTCCTCCAAGTTCGCATTATCGGTCGGGCGTTGCTGGCTCTATTTGATATCAGTTGCGTATCTCTGAAGCTACGACGAGGAGATGCAATCTTCCAGCCAACCGGTCGAACGGTTAATATCCATCTCTGAATTACTCTGGCATAGTGAGAGCCCAAATGCTTGCCAATTCAGTTGTCTTATGTTCCGACGAATAGCAGGAGAGGGCACAGCGGAAGGCAGATTTCTCAGACGTAGTAAATACCAACGAGCGTCCAGCACGCCGGTCACCGGTTGGGCTCCCAATGCATCGAACTGACTCCAGCAAACCCCAGAAATTCTACCTATCGACATCCTTGTTCCACGTTACGAGACAAAGACATACATCAATTGCCATTCGTCGGCTTCCTGCCCTTCTAAGGTAAACCATGATGTTAGGTCTTCCCCCGCTTCTGCTGCCTGTTGCGCTGCCTGTGCTAGCGCTCCTGCTTGTCTTCAGCCTCGACGGTTTCGCTCCATAATATAGCTCTTCCTTGGGTTTGGCTTCGACCTTTCGGAATGACAGCAGCTATCTGCTTCGTGCCCATATTGGCGAGAGCGCAAGCCTGCTATAAACGAGGCGGGCGTCTGGTATTTCCAGGAGGGGTTTATTGTTGAATATTTAGGGTTTAGGGTTTAATAATTCGGGTTTAGCTTCTTGGATTTGGGGTCCGCTGATGAAGGGCATGTCAGTAACCCGTTTTGAAATTCGGCGTTCAAAAGTTCGAACCGCTCTTAGAGTTGCAGGTTTATAGATTAGACTACAAGGTTCATTTGCGCTTAGCCTAGCAGCTCCTGAGGGTTTAGAAATTCAATTGCACACTCCACCTAAACGCAAGTAGACCCGTGTTGGTGTGTGTGGATGCATATAAAATTGTTAGCAGCCCTTCGGCAACAGGCGTATAAGCCATTGTCTATTTATGGCTGGTAAAGCGAGAGCACACAGCGCTAAATATTAGTTTGCAAATACTGCAAAGGCCAAAACAGTGGCGCGCGAAGACGAAGAAAAGCGGAACTCGTACACCTTGGGGAATGGCGAAACAAAGCCGTAGCCCTATTGAGAGTGACAACTGCTAAGTCGTTCTGGGCTTACTTAATTCAGACCCCTCTGCAGCTCAAGTGAGAGCCAGCAAACAACTAACTAAACGTAGACGTTCCAGCGAAATGTGTCGATAGGAAAAATGGTTTAGTAAGCGGATTAGCACTTCTAATAATACAAACTAGTAAGTTTTAAACACACAAAATCAAAGTCGATCAGTTTGGGGTGTGAGGGATTCGGGACGTTAGAGATGCTGCAACAATGGCGGGTGATATCTACTACACAGGTGCGACGTCTGCTACATTGCCTGCCCGATGCCCTCTCAGTACGTACTTGCTGGGTCAAGGAGGAAGAAACCAAAGCCGAGCTACCGCTGACGCCTTTACAGACACTTTCGATACGGATGCTATACTTGACGACTTGTGCCTCCCGCTATTGAATCTAGAGTAGAATTTAGTACAAAACAGTCAACGTACTGTGATACTCATAAGAAAACTAACTTTCCGGTTTAGCCGATGGAGAGGCCTCTTACATGTGTCGGCCAGCGACATCTAGTTCCACTTTGCCTGATACAGCATATTGAATCGCTGAAGTCAGCACGGCACTTGCATACCGATCAGCCTGGATGCTTCGTCATTACAATTGAGCTCGTGTACAATTATGGAGAATGAGGAAGCATTCCGGGGAGTTCAGATATGTACCAGGAGTGGTAAAACACCTCTCACGGATGCAAACACACAAAGTGGAGTTGCACGTCCGTTTTCCAAATTACAATGCTTCGCGAGTGCTATATACAGCATAGGTCTTTCTCCCGCTATGCCTTGAGAGCAATCGTATGTCTTGTTGGAAATGCAGGGCCTGGGATTTTTGAAGCTACTGTCTCCCTCCCTATGGTACATGTCAAGACAGTAGTCTGGCACTTACTGGCTGTAGCGACAAAGACAAATGCACAATAGTTGATAAAGGAACGCCGTTGGATAATGGTGACTAAGTTCTGCCAAGTCAAAATTCTAGCTCATGTGTATGTGTGTTTGTCGCTACAAGCACTACGCGCCAGCATCTGTTGATAGGCGGACGCCGGCAAATAATGGTGACTACCTGTTTCCCAGCCCAAATTCTAGCTTGCAACCATATAAGAGCACAAAACGCCTGGAGGAACGGTAGCGCGTATATTGCCTATCAGCATTGAAAGCCCAAACATACTGTGTGCGCCGCAATGCACGTCTGCCAGTTGTTCTCTGCAACAGTGAGTTGGCTGCTATCGAACATAGTGAGCTGCCTAACAGGAGCGCGTTTGACAGGAAACACTACAGAAAAATTTCTACGTACATTCTGCATTGCACAGGCCATCTGCAACGGAATACATATACTTTTACATGCTACATCAATTCGAGGTGGATATGCCCTAAAATCTGAGGCAATGGCTATTCAAATTAGCACGTGCCGCAAACTGCATAGCAGTAGCAATGCAATTGCAATAGTGCGCAGCAAAATATTCAGTTGTTTTGCATTCTATGGCACTCATACCGTGTCAGCTGTTGACGATATGGTGGCAACGGAGAACAACACGAAGCGTCTGAAAGCTTGCAAAATGTTTTAGTGTGCAGCACTACAGGCGTGTGTTTAGTAATAAATATAAAATATTTAGATGGTTTGGAGACCGTAAATAACAGCCGCTTGCGCTCTCCACTCACAAACTTGACAACCACAAGGGAGAAATATATTTGCTTTGTTACATCCCGCGCATACTTAAGCTGCCGCTTTGTATGCAGTTTCTTTTGCAACAAAATCGCACCGTCTTATCAATGATAGTTGGACAAATGTGCCCCACATGTGTGTACATGTTCCGGGCTGGAAAGAATCTTTGCACCATTCAACATATGCAGTTGGTGGGTTCTGTGCTGTAAGCAAGACTTTATAAAAGTGAGCTTATTCCAAGCCCATACTCCCCATGTCACAGTTAACTACCGAACGGAGAAACACTCCTTTCTTCCACCACACACGCATAAACGCTATTGAGGGGAAATTAAAGAGCGATTAGTTGTTGCGCATGAATGTAACATTCTTGCCGGGCAGCTGGAAGGTCTTACAGGCAACTAGCTTGTACGCAACTAGGCCTGATCTAAGAGCTGCCTACAAGCCAGTTGCTTACACGACAAGCCCCTAAACCCTACATCCTAAACCCTAAAATCTTTTGTGCACCGCTACCGTAATAGAGCTTGTACAAACCTTGTGGGTGTGACCTGGAGACATATTTTCCCACAAGCGTCCTGGGGGATCGTGGGCCTCGCGAAACCCACCTCCGACGCAATCAAGCACTTGCAGTTCCTCCCACTTGTGGGAGTCGATAGACATTGTGGGAACAGGTTTCGACAGTAGCCGGTAGAAACGGCTGAACAAGGGACACAGAAAGACAGCAAGATCATGTAAATGCCCCATCAATTTTGGCTCCTGAAAAGCGCCAAAATCCCCCGTAGATAATGGCGATTCATCATATTAGCATAGCGGCTGTATTCAACTGGTGTGCGTGTAACTCTAGCACGCAAATATCCGACAATTGCGTACTTGCTGTGCATCATATTGACTTGGAAAAGTTGCCTTTTGCCAGCAGCTGCTCTACAAACAATTCACTGGTTGGACAGGTCGCCATACTGCCGCCCTATGTTCACTAGACTACCAAGGCATATCTTAACAATCTGAAGACCCCTCTAGATAAATGCAAAAGACGTCTTTGCGGATTCTGAACATTTACCTGCCGCAACTCTAGTCAGCCCCCCGTTACCTACTATCTGGTGCGAAGGGCTGCAAGGTTTCTGAAGCGACTTTTGCTTCATCCTGCCACGCGTATAGGCGCAGCATCACGTATGCAGAAACGAGTTAGGGCCAAAGATATTCTGCTGGAGAAGCACTGTGGCAACTGTACACTAGCTATCATGGACTGTGGCAACTGTACACTAGCGATCATTGTGTAGAGAGACGTTCACATTACCATGGCAAGTGAATCCACAACATTGCGCACTCCTCTAATCTTCACTTTAGGCATGATATAGAGAGAACGCCAAGTTATATGTGCGCCACACAGCCAACGCTCTCCACCTACACTGTTATTCCTTTGTGGACAAAAAACATTTGACGTACCGCCTAGATATATGACCGCAGTCACGGTGCATTCACAGCTGCGTCGAATGGGATGTTGGCACTGCATGGATTCTCCTGGCAGTGGAGTGTAGCCAACATGGCTTTTACAACCCAACCTGCAGAATGTCCCTGGTGCGTGCAGCTAGATGCCAGCTTGTCGTGCAGCATCTTTGCAAGTGCAGCACCCGAGTCGCAATCGTTAGTCTACAAGCATAGTACAGCTCGAGGAATCAAGCGTATCATATGTAATCCACTTATGCCACAATGGGTGGGTGAGACGCCATGGAACCGATTGTCTAGAGAACACTAGTGTCCACCAGTACCAGCCAAGCCAGACTCGGCAAAGCATTATCAGCCCATGCAGACAAAATATTGACCTTAACTATGAATATATTATTCATGGGCTTTGAAATATTGTTGCTACTGTACTCCATGCCTTACATATCCGCTCACTGCGGATTCGATGGTGGCCCTGGAAATCAGAAGCCCTATTACATAGACTAACAGTTGTGCTCAACACCGAGGTGTGCTACGCTACCACTGTGTATGCTTCCCACAAATTCATAATGAATGCCTCCATCAACCAGCTCTTTAGTGCGGTTTCCACATACTGTCTGTGTAGGGAGCTCCTCACTCTGCTGTAGTGTGAGACTTTAATTCCCATT
>NW_013564477.1:0-7879 GCF_000499605.1 Eimeria maxima | reverse complement strand
TATGTATATGTATAGTTATCTATTTTTTTATAAAATATATATATTCGTGTATATGTACGTACATATATAATATATTATATAGTACATATAATATATTATATATATTATATTATTATATATTATTTAGTATAAATATATATATACTATAATATATATAATATATTATGTATATTATACATAGAAGAATACATGTGTATAATATAATATATATATAATCTATATATAAGTATTGTATATACTATATATAATATATATAATATTATATATATAATATAAATATACACAAATATATATAAATATATAATATATATATTTTTTTTATATAATAAAATAGATATGTTATCTACAGGGTGTATCTGCAGGTTATAAGGATAAAAAGGCACCAACATAGATATAAATAAATAAATAAATATAAATATAAATAAATATATATAAGTAAATATAAATAAATATTCTATTTATTTATTTATTTATTTATTTATTTATTTATTTTTTTATTAAGTTGTATTTTATTTTATGCATTCCCAACTTGAGGACTGCAAAGTAACAAAATACATCTTTTTAATTCTTAATATTTGCTGTTGCTGTTGCTGTTGCTGCTGCTGTTGCAGTTGCTGCTGCTGTTGCTGCTGCTGCTGCTGCTGCTATTGTTGCTAGTGTTAATGCTACTGTTGTTGTTGCTACTGCTGCTGCTGCTGCTGCTGCTGCTATTGTTGCTAGTGTTAATGCTAGTGTTAATGCTACAGTTGCTGCTGCTGTTGCTGCTATTGCTGCTAGTGTTAATGCTACTGTTGCTGCTGATGCTACTTCTACACTCCTGTCGCAGCAGTCCTTGTTGGTGTTGCTGCTACTGTTGCCGTTGCAGCTCCTGGCGTTGCTGTTGTTGCTAGTGTTGTTGTTGCTGCTGCTGCAGCTACTGCTGCAGCTACTGCTGCAGCTACTGCTGCAGCTACTGCTGCTATTGCTGCTATTGCTGCTTCTGTTGCCGTTTGATCGATGACTCGCATTGTTGGGTTGGTGGTTCTCCCTTAGAGGGTATAGAGTCTTCTCTCTATTAACTTTTCTTCTTCTTTTATTATTTTAATAAATAAATTTAATTTTATTATTTATTGTCATTTATTAGTTAAAATTATTAGTTATTTCTTATTTTTCTCCTTTTTGCTGCATCTGCTGCTGTCATCTTGGAGTCGTGCTGCTAGGGTGTATAGGGAGGTTTGTAGTGTATATGCAACTAGCAGACCGTATTATTACATAATACTTGCTATTTATTTATTTATTTATTTAGTTTAATTTAATTTTTATTTTTTTATTAAAATATCTTATCTCCTTAAACACTGCCGTGTGTTGAACGAACTTGTCTTGCAGTGTCAGCGAGCGCTGCGGCAGCTGCTGCAGCTGCTGCTGCTGTTGCTACAGCTACAGCAGCAGCAGCAACAGAAGCCACTGTCTTCAATGTCCGTTAAGTATAAATAGATTATAAGTAAATACATGAATAAAACAAACAAAATAAATAAATAATTAATTTTTTATTTCTTTAGAGATGCTGTTGGTGCCCCGAAGGGCCGGCATATCGCGGGCATCGACCTGCGGTGGTGTATGGGTAGCAGCAGCAGCAGCAGCAGCAGCAACAGTAGCAGCAGCAGCAGCAGCAACAGCAACTGCAGCAGTTAACGTTCCCTTCTCTCCTACAGACACATCTATATCTTCTTTCCTTAACTTCCCTCCCCCTGCTACCCGCCGTTTTCCTCTTTCCTCTCGTTTCTTAGCGCAGCACAGAGCCGCCCTGTCTTCCCGTTCCCTGCTGCAGCTGCAGCAGCAGCAGCAGCAACTGCAGCAGCAACAACAGCAGCAGCAGCAGCAGAATCCTCCTGTACCCTCACCACTGTATTCAACAGTTGACCAGTCGGGTGTGCAGGGTCAAGGGGCCCCCTTCCTTTCTTCTTCATTGCCTGAGGCCCCAGAAGGAGTACCCTTCAGTGGCATAGGGGCCCCATCAAGGGCCCCCGAAGATACAGGTACTGAGGGGGCCCCCCTGCGCCTGCAACAAGAACAACAGCAGCTGCTGCAGGAGCAGCAGCAGCAGCTAGCAGCAGCAGCAATGGCGTGGCGTAGCCATGGGAGAACAAACAGCGAATTAATAGAAAACTTACGGAGGTCAGGACTTATAAAAGACCAAAGAGTCTATAATACTATGCTGCAGGTAAATATACAGCCAGCAGCAGCAGCAGAAGCAGCAGCAACAGCAGCAGCAGCAGCAGGAGTAGGAGTAGGAGTAATAGTTGTGGTAGTAGATGAGGAGAGGTGACGTTGGTGGATGTAGGAGACAAATAGAGGGAATAAAGATAGGGAGACAACAAGTAGTAGACAAAAGGAGACAAAAGGAGACAAAAATACTCCTTATTAACACCTACAGCTAGCCCATCCCTTACGTCTCCCCTAAACCCTAAACCCCAAACCCTAAACCCTAAACCCCAAAAAACTCCAAACCCTAAACCCTAAAGCACAAGCATTAAACCCTTCCCCGTTTCGCGTCAATTGTAAATAACAAGAATAAATAAAACAAGACAAGCAAATAAAATAAATAAAGTAAATAAATAAATATATATTAATATGCATGCATGCAGGTAGACCGTGGTAAATTTATATCTGTTGATCCATACATTGATCGTCCTCAATCGATCGGATTTAATGCCACAATTTCTGCACCACATATTCATGCCATTTCTTTAGAGGAATTAAAGGATAAATTAACTTATGGCAAGAGGGCACTGGATGTAGGTAAGTAAATAAATTAATTAATACAGTTATTTATTTATTTATTTATTTATTTATCTATTTATTCATGTATTTATTATATTTTTATTACATATTCATGACATTTCTTTAGAGGAATTAAAGGATAAATTAACTTATGGTAAGAGGGCACTAGATGTAGGTAGGTAATTATTTATTTATTTATTCATTTATTTACTTATTTTTTTATTTTTTTATTTTATTCTTTTATTTTATTTATTTATTTTATTTATTTATTTCTTTATTTCTTATTTATGCAACAGCTGCCACAGCCGCAGCAGTAGCAGCAATATATGCGTGTTGCTGTTCTTGCTGCTGCTGCTGCTGCTGCTGCTGCTGCTGCTGCTGCTGCAGGTAGCGGTACAGGGTATTTAACAGTTTGTATGGCAATGATGGTTGGGGCAGGAGAAGAGAATGGAGGAATTGCCATCGGCATTGATTATATTCAGGGTCTTGTTGATCTATCTAAGAAGTAATATAAACCCTAAACCCTAAACCCTAAACCCTAGATTGTAGACGTTAAGGGGAAGTACCATACACATTAGATATTGCTTCCTGTGAGGACGAGGGTTTGCGTAGTGGGTAGGTTATACGTCTTTTACCTGGCTCGAGCGAGGGTTTAGGGTTTAGGGTTTAGGGTTTGTGTTGTTCAGGAACGTAACAGCAGGGTTCCCTCACTTAATGCAGAGCCGTAACTTTGCATTATTAAAGGGGGACGGTTGGGCAGGGGGCCCCTCTTGGGGGGCCCCATATGATGCAATTCATGTAGGTGCAGCAGCAGCAGCAGTACCTGCTGCTTTGCTGCAGCAATTAGCTATTGGAGGGAAGATGGTTATACCAGTAGAATGCCATGAGGGTTTAATAACCCTCGAGGGTTTAGGGGATAGACAGATAGATGGAGACTGTGATGGGGGACAGGCATTAGTAGTTATATCTAAGAATAAGGAGGGGGCTGTCTCCGTTAAATATATTACTAGTGTTGTTTATGTACCTCTTGTTAGACAAACGTAAGCCCTAAACCCAAAACCCTAAACCCTAATTACTCTCTTCTTACACCATGGGGAGAGAGGGGAAGAGGGTCTCCTTTATTGATGTTTAGAGACAGCTGTCTCCTTTTTTCTTAAGAAGTGTCCCCTTTGGCTTGCAGAGGGGCCCCGTGCAGGAAGGAAGATGGACCTGAGGGGGGCCCCTCCCTAGCGAATAGGGGCCCCTATCAGGTCCCCTCTTGGGGGCCCCCGTTTTTTTGGTGATCCGCCGGCCTCTGGGGCTTCGATGCAGGCCTCTACAGACAGCTGGCTAGCTAACTAGCTAATTAGATAGCTAGCTTGCTAGATGGTGAGGGAGTCAACGTATTAACTAGCCCACTAGAGCTACCTAGCTACCAACACGTGGCAAGCTACCAACCCCTGAATCCGCCGACTCGTTGGCTAGCTAGCTAGCCAACTGTATGGACAGAGGCGCACGGTAGATATATATTTTCCAACTGGCTAGCTGCCTGGACGGCTGTGTAGCTAGCTGACTAGCTATGTAGCTCGCTAGGTAGCTAGCTTGGGGGAAGAGGGTTTGTTGGCGGTTAGGGGCCCCCCTCTCCTACAAAAGGGAGAGGGAGGTTCACCAGGCGGGAGGCTCGGGGGGCCCCCTTCCCTGCCAGGGACATAACAGGTACACTTTTGTAGATATTTTATTTAACAATTATAATGTATAATTGTAATCACAATTTATAATTGTAATTTATTATTATAATTATAATAATATTATATTTATTCGGGGGAATACACAAGATGTATAAAGAAGACCGGCGGTCCAGCCCCATAGGAAGGCTTTTCCCTCCTTCTTGCTACTGCATGCAGATAAAAATGGCATTTTTCTCCCATTAATACGTAAAAATAAATTATCATTTTGCCCTTCACCTCTAAAGAAAGAGTAAGATAACGGAGAGAGGGAGGGGCCCCTCGAGGGCCCCCTCTACGGGCCCTGCGGCCCTGTGGGGGGGCCCCCGGGGCCCCTGTCAAGAAGTAGATCCGCCCCACAGCAGTAATAAGAGGAAGACCCTTCTGTAATGTTTTATTTTGTCCTTTTCTTGTATTTTAATGTAATTAATTTGTCCTTCTTCCTCCCTTAATTTGGCTGGATCGAGGGTTTTAGGTTTTTAGGGTTTAGGGTTTGGGCACCGGGGACGTTACCGACCAAGGCTTTAGTGGGAGAGGGATCGACGGTTTAGGGTTTAGGGTTTAGGGTTTAGGGTTAGAGCCTGGAAGGCCTCATGGCCTGCCTGGCTTCTGTCACATGTTGGTTTGATTGTATACCCTTCGTCATTATTTCTTATCCAAGTGAGTCCCTATAAGCACTAAACCCTAAACCCTAAACCCTAAACATAAAGTAGCTTCTTCTAAACCTTTTCCTATAAACCCTTTATTTAGAACCCTTACATCTAAGCTCTATCATCTATAACACTCTAACGCTTAAATGCCTCTATTCAAACCCTTCTTCTCTAAACCCTAAACCCTAGCCTTTTCCGTATAGTGTATAACTCCTTCTATATATCCCCTCCCCTCTCCTCGTTTTAACCATTATCCCTTATTTATTTTTGCTCATTCTTTATTTCCTATTTTTCTTTACTTCATATTTAGATTTTAGGGTTTAGGGTTTAGGGTTTAGGGTTTAGGGTTAATGTGAATTGTATACAGGATGAAGAAGAAGGTGGATCCACGTATACGTGAATGTGTACGTAGCAGTGTTGCATTAAATGAGAGATGTTTGTTTATATTAGTAGGGGATAGAGGGAGAGAACAAATACCTAATATATATTATATGTTAAGTAGTATAAATAATATAAATAAACCCTCAGTATTATGGTGTTATAAGAAGGAATTAGGGTTTTCTTCTCATTATAAGAAAAGACAGAAACAAATACAAGAAAAAATAAAAAAAGGATTATATAACCCTAATATAGATAATGTACATGAATTATTTTATACAAGTACATTAATAAGATATATACATTATAAGGATAGTAAGAATATATTAGGAAAAACATATAATATATGTATACTACAAGACTACGAGGCAATAAACCCTAATTTATTATGTAGGGTAATAGAGACAGCAGCAGGAGGGGGAATTATTTTGCTGCTGCTGCAGTCATATAATACACTGCAGCAATTATATTATTTATCCATGGATATACATAATAAATATATAACTTCTTCTTTTTCTTCTTTATTACCTTTATTTAATAAACGTCTTCTTTTATCTCTTATACACTGTAGACGTTGTATTATATTAGATGATGAATTAAATATATTACCTATTAATGGTACTATTGCTCTTGATCCTGCTGCTAATGCTCAGTTGCTGCAGGAGCAGCAGCAGCAGCAACAGCAGCAGCAGCAGCAGCTTAAACATATTATAGATAAACTGCAACACGCCCCTCCTCTTGATGCTCTTGTTAAGTTGTGTGTTACCCCTCAGCAGGCTACTGCTGTTATTGCTTTCCTTGATTGTCTATGTAGCTGCAGCAGTTTCCGCAGCAAGCAGCAGCAGCAGCAGCAGCAGCAGGAGTCTTCTCAGCAGCAGCAACCATCAACAGCAACAGCAGCACCAGGAACATATCAAACTATTGCTCTTACTGCAGCAAGAGGGAGAGGGAAATCTGCTGCATTAGGTCTTGCTGTTGCTGCTGCTGTCTCTCTTGGTGTCTCCTCTACCTTTGTTTGTGCACCCTCTGCAGAGAATGTACAAACCCTATTCGAATTCGTACAAAAGGTAAACCCCTAGGGTTTAGGGTTTAGGGTTTAGGATGTCTTTGCGGTATCCCTCTGCTTCTGCGTACATCAATGATAAACTGCATGCATGTATGAATCCTCCGCTCCTGCTACTGCTGCTGCTGTTGCTGCTGCTGCTGCTGTTGCTGCTGCTGCTGCAGGGTTTGCTTGCCATGGGTATGAGGGAGCAAATAGACTTCCAGGTATCTATAGAGACAGTAGGATCAACAAGAAGAGGAAAAAAGGGTTTAGATACATCGGGTGTTTATTCCTCGGGTTTATATGATAAACAAGACGTAAAAGCAATAACAAAGATTGAGGTGTATAGACACCATAAACAACGTGTACAATTTATTTTTCCTCATGAAAGACAAACCCTTGTTAATTGTGATTTACTTGTTATTGATGAGGCAGCAAGTATACCATTACCCGTTGTTAAAGGACTCCTTGGTATGTCGAGGGTTTAGGGTTTAGGGTTTAGGGTGGTCTCGGGCTTATTAGGGTCTAGGTCTCAGGGTTTAGGGTTTAGGGTTTACGGTGTCGTCCCCCTTACAGCAGCAAATAGTTAAGGGACGGTAGTAGATGTGCACACCCTAGAAGTTGTGCGTGCCTAGGGTTTAGGGTCTAGGGTTTAGGGTTTATGTATGCATGCAGGGCCTTATACTGTATTATTATCATCAACAGTAAATGGGTATGAAGGGACAGGACGTTCTTTATCATTAAAATTATTGGGGGATTTAAGGAAAGGGAATAAATTATTATTAGGAGAAAAAGGAGAAAAAGGAGACAATAAAAGTATATTAAGGAGACAATTAAAAGAAATAACATTAGATACTCCTATTCGTTATGCAGAAGGAGACCCTGTTGAGTCTTGGCTTAATCAACTTCTTTGTCTAGATTGTACAGAGGCTCCTCCTTTAGATCCACAGGTATTTATTTATTTCTTTATTTATTCCTTTTTATTCTTTTTGTTTATTCTTATTTTTTATTCTTTTTCTTTATTTATTCCTTTTTGTTCTTTGTTCTGTATTCATTTTATTCGTTTTATTCTTTTGCTTTTTTCCCCCTTTTTTGTCTCCTTAAGTCTCTATTGAAGTGTCTCCTTTGGTGGCTCTTCTTCTCTGCTTAATTAACACTTCTTCTGTCTCCTTAGGTGTTTCCTTCCCTTCTTAATTACCTTATACATGCATGCATCCCTCCTTCTATCCCTAAACTACACAAAATATAAAAAAGTATAAAAATACAAAAAAAAGTAATAATATAAATAATACATATAAATATACCCTAAATATACTAAACAATATAAAGAGTATAAATAAATT
>NW_013564476.1:0-8142 GCF_000499605.1 Eimeria maxima | reverse complement strand
GATGCAGGCTTTACGACCGTGGGATAGTCACAGCTTTACTGGCATGAACCCGACGATACGAATTGCAACTCGATGAACTTGGTCATGGTTAGTCTCGTATCTGGAGTGCTGGAATGCCCCTGTAGTGGTGCTTACAGGGCACACATTGAGCAAGTGGTTAACCCAGTGGGGGCGACGACTGGCGATAACCACTTGCACAATGTATGCCCTGTATAGCTTGCTGTTAGTGAAGGAACTTGGGAGATTAGTATTCCTGTGAAGTATCGGCTTGGTTTGGGCTCTGTTCGATGTGAGCAACCGGCTGTTGGCCTATATGAGAATGTCCAGCAAATTGAAGACATTCTTGTTCGCGGCAAACTCTGTGCCACTCACCATGAAACGTTGCCGAGAACAATAATATCTGAGAAGCTCTAGCGAACTGAAGACATTATTGTTCTCGGCAACGTTTCATTGTGAGTGGCATAGAGTTAGGTCACTCACCTTGAAACTGCTGTTGGCGTATCTGAGAAGCTCTAGCGAACTGAAGACAAGCCAACAGCAGTTTCAAGGTGAGTGACCTAAGTTCTATTCGCACAAGCCGTTTATATGTGGATACGGAAGCAGCGCCAATGAAAGCCAGCAATTTCCCTCTAAAGTGGCACTTCATAATTGCTGCTGGGTTACAATAACGCCGCTTCCGTATCCACATATAAACCGCTTGTGCGAATATCGCTTAGGCCACTCACCTTGAAACTTTACTGTGAGCAAACGGCTGCTGGCTTAGAGGACCTCATCGGCAGCAGCAGCAACAACTGTTGCAGCAGCAGCTGCCGAGGACTTGTATAGTACACGAGCCGAACCACCACAGAGGTATCATGTCATCTCCCCGCAGCATCTAGACCTCCGGGTGCAGAGTAATTTAGCATCTGCTTCAGCCCTAACGCAAACAGCAGTAGGATGAGAGCCAAGAGAAGCAGCGGCAGGAGCTGCGGATTTGCCTCGTTGTTTTTGATGTGTCAGTACATGGACACTGCCAGTCGATATGTTGTAGCTTCGAAGAGATGCGAACTGTGTAAGCAGGAGCACTATCAGCTACAGCGCTAGAAACAGCCGGCATTACCTGGGGCACATTTTAGCCACAATTGCATCGCCCATGGGCGCCCATAACAGCAGCAACAGAGACCACAGCAGCTGCATTAGGAGCAGCCATATTGGCTCCAGCATATCGAGGCTGTTGCAGCCAGAAAGGCATATGACAGACCAGGTGTGCACTACCTTTGGCATGAGCTCACACGGGCTTAATTCGAACCCTCACACTCACCTCTTTTGCATGTTTGCAGATTCCGTAGCACTAGCACCAGCCATGCCAAGAGCACCAGGAACAAGCGCTTAGCAATTTATGCGAGCGGATGCATGGAACTGCCTTTCCTACCACGTCGGTGATATGAGCGGGAGCCGCAGTTGTTGCTGCATTACCCTGCGGCACAGCTGGTCCGCTGGGAAGCGTTGGCATCCACTGTTCCGTATGTTCCTGACTCCACTGCTGCCGTGGCCCTTCTGCAGATGTTGCCCTTTGCCCCCTGAGACAACTGTATGTGGTGTACCCCCTTAAAAGTCTGTGTGTCTCAGTAACTTTAAGACAAAGAGGCAATGCTGTTTACTGGAAAGTAGCAACTGACAAAATGCCAATGGGGACTGTATCCCCATGGCCAAACTGATAACTTCACGCTAAAACTTCCGTGCGGTGCAAGCACCAACAGCTGACCGCGGCAGTTACAACAGCAGTAGGAAGAGCGGAGGCTGCAGCAGACTCCGAGGCTTCTACGGGCACAAGCTGAACCATGATAGCGGCAATATCTCGTTTCATCATAGCAGTTGAACCGCCGCGTTTAGACTAGTTCATCAGCAGCTGCTGTACTAGCTCAAAAGGCGGCTCAACGAGCCTCATGAGAAGCAGAAGCCGGAGCAGCAGCCTTTGCTGTCCTTTTTTGAGTTGCAAGAGCAGGGGTGCTAGCCGTCGGTGTGTTATGGCTTCGAAGTGATGCGAGTTGCGTATAAAGAAGAAGAAGCAGCAACCGCACCAGCAACAGCTTGCACTGCACTCGATACCAGAAACCGTCACCCTCATCTAATGCGATAAATTGAAAGTATCATAGGAGGAGACACGCCAGCATCCACAGTAGCAGGCTGCTGCCCCCAGGTGGGCCTGTTGTTCGACTGCTGGCATCCGCTCACAGGCGCTGACTTGGACCGGCCGCACGTGGCGATTGTGTATTCTCCCACAGTTGGAAGCAACAGCACCAGGCACGGCAACAGCATTGACACCTACTCCAGAACAGTAAGAGCAAGCAACTTAGGTGCCGCCGGAATATCCTTAGGCGCTGCTGGTCCAGTTGTATAGACTGACAGCCACTGCTTCCTCTTTTCGTTACACCGTCTCCCCTGTGTCCATCCACATAAAGGTGTCTCCTTTTGCTCTCTGTTCCCACTTTCTCCTCCTGATGAAATTTATACTTCCTTTTGGCCATATCCAGCAGCCATTTCCTCCTCCCTCCGACGCAGCCGCTGGCAACTTCTGTGAATCCCTACGTTGCAAGAGCAACCGCATTGTAGGGCCGCAAGGAAGCTTCGGGCTTCTTTCATTTGCCACTCTCGGATGTGTGCACGCTGTAATGAGAGGAAGGTGGTACTTAGCGGGCAGCTAGGTGGACAGCACCAATGCAGCAGGAAGGATGCGCGTGTGGTGGCAACTAGAGTTCGGTGTTATTTATTAACAAACTTTCACCGAATATCAGTATTAGACTCCTAAAGTTTATGGTGGATTGCCGCCTGCCAAGACACCGAGGAACCTTTATATTGTCATCACGACTTATTGCTGGAGGCCGCAACCCACTCCGCAGTGGAGTGTCCTAACAGCGCTGGAAGCTGCCCAGTGCCTTCAGTGGCTAAACAGTCCGTACGATGGTGCTGCATTTGCACCAAATATGCATCATAGAAGGTGCATTTGCGGGAAGACCCCCCAGTTGCAGCATATGTCCCTGTAGCTACAGCTGCTTGGAGTTGGGATAATGGCAAGAATGAGCAGCAAAAACAGAGCATGAATTTGCGAGCTTCACCGGCGGCACCACTGGCTGCTTCTCGAGCCTTTCATCGGATTGAACGAGGATATTACTTGCGCAGTTCCATCAAGCGAGAAAAGGGTGTGAGGAGTATGCAAAACCTTGGCTTGGGGATTCCACATCTGCATCTGCAAACGCTGGACATGCTCACTGCCACAGCTAAAGTGGAGGCAGCGGAAGCATCAGCAGAAGTAGCAAGAATAGATAGAGGGGCAAAGCCACCTGGACACGGCGTACCATGGTGGCGTTACTGACTACCTACAAGACGATCGTGAGGCCGTCGCAACAAAAATGTTGCGCACTAGCAGCCATGCAAATTTCACGCAGTGGAAACCTTGCAAAATTTTACTCGGTGGCAGCCTTGCAGAATTTTACTCAGTAGCAGCCTTGAAGAATCTTACGCAGAGCAGTGCCTGGTGCTTGCTTAGGCGTTCGATTTGGGCTTTTTGCAGGTTGCCTGGACACGCCAACATTTGCACAACATATATTTCGAATCACATGCACGTTGCATCCATACTGCTGCCTACGCAATCAAATATTCTTGTCACTACCACTGGGATAAGGCACAATATGCCTCGGCTCTTTGGATGATTGTGCACAGCACTGCGCATTCCGAACACCCAGCAAGCTCGACGTCAAGTATGGCTTCGTAAACTAGAGCCTTCATTGCATTATTTAACCTATAGAATGGAAGCTCTAGTAGGTTAAAGATTAGAATGGAAGCTCTAGATCTTTTACGGCCTCCAAGTGCCTTGGAACCGTTCGCGGGTTAGGTTGTTACAACCGTTCTTTTACGGTCCATGTTCTCCAGTGCCTGACCGTTTTGCATCAATGGTAGGACGTTTGGTTTACATGCAAAATTGCTCCACCAGGCTGCAAGTGCGAATAAGAAGATTGAATCACAGCTCGTCAATCTCTGGAGAAAAAGGCTCTCGCTTATCCGTTCTCGCTTAGAGGGTCGAAAGCCATGCTACCGTAATTAAAGTTGCTCATGAAGAGAAAATCATTACGATTCATTAATGTTCGAAATTTTTGAAGTTACAAGGAGAAAATTATGTTTGAATTCGTGTAATTCCACATTCTGAGGACGTTCAATTGTTGTACGTGTAACTTTGGTACTGTAATCCAGAGCCTCGACACCGACACCGAGAACGCCTCGAGTCTTGGTATGTTTGGATGAGAAAAATGAATCGTGAAGTAAATCTGAAATTAAATTTGTGGTACTATAATGAGAAAACGCGGTTGGCAAAAGTGGAATTCCTGAACCTCATTTAGAGTTCACACGGTGGTGCTTAAGCATCAACGAGCTTTTCTACGATTGGCGTTTTAAGCGTGTCAGACGTCTCATCATTGTAACAGTGTGAATGCCAAGACTTTATTTTTTTTAGAATTGATAGCCTTCCGACTATAAATGGTATGTGGGCAATATCAGGTATATTGGTGGATTTGGCAAAACTTGGACTACATGATCGTCTATGATTGACCGTGAATACATGAAAGCCTTCCTACTGTAAAGAATAAAAAGAAAATAGAAAACCAGCTGTAGAGATATCGCAGTACGCAGAACTCCGCCACAGCTGTCGGGCTCCCCACGATCGGGGGGGCTCGAGTTAGGAAGAAGTCTCAACAGCGACAGAGGCAATTGCGTTGCTCTGCGACGATAATAAAACAAAGACAATATCCTTCCCCAAATCTGTTTTTGTTCTTTTCTCCTTCTAGCCTCTACAGTAAGGAGGAGCTATCATATACAATACACAAACTGCAGAACCTCCCGCTGCTTGCTGCGGCCCCGCCTCTGTCTTCTTGAGGCCTCCTCTTCTCCCGCTCCTCATTTGTCTTTATTTCGCAATTTATCTTTTCCTTATTTTCTTTCTACCTCCCTCATGATATCTGCAAGAGCTGGCAACTTCCTTCTTAGGGCCCCCCAACCTGGGGGGCCCCCCACGATGTTGCCTCGTCGTCTCTTTGCTGTTCTTCAAGAGCCATGCCTCTCAAGCTACCCCCAGGGATCCGATTCCCAGCGAGAGTCTCGCCAGTCCCCAGCAGCGGGGGTTGGGGTTTCTCCCGAGGGGCCCTCGGGAGGCGCTGCTACAGGCGCTCCTGCAGCTGCAGCAGCAGCTGCTGCTGCTACCTATGCAGGTCCTCCCAAGGCTGGTTTAGATGCCACTGTGGGGCCTCTTCCCGTTAGCCCCTACGACCCTGCCCAGCAGCCACCTCCCTATGGACAGTTTGGATCTGGAGATGCATTGCATGGTTCTTATGGGGAGACTTCGGGAGCTGCACATACGCCCGGGGGCCCCGGTGTGACGGAGGGGCCATATGGGCCTCCGCCATTCGGCTATTACTCGGCTCCCGTCACATCATTCCCAGGCTACTCGATGGGCCCTCCCCCCTTCATAGCTGCGCCTCTGCAGGGCATGGGGTGCTATCCAGCCCCTCCACCTTTGGGGGCTCCTTACGGCATGGGGACCCCTTATGGAGCCCCTCCTTCTGGTGGGCCTCCCCAGAGCTGGATGCCTGGGGACCCTCAGGGTGGGGTGTGGGGTCCTGCGAGGCCCCACAATGTCCGCGGGAATGGACCTTCTGGCGAGGGAGGGGGACCCCCTGCCCCCCAGACGGCGCGGGAGCGGCAGCGTCAATTTTTGAGTGCTTCTGCTTTGACCGAGTTTGATTCCTTAGAGGCGAAATGCTCTTTTGGATTGTTTCTTAAAGGCCTCAGCGAGGGGAAGCTAGCTGGAAGAATGGGGTTTAAAGAATGGTTGTATGCAACCAATGTTGTAAGCGATATGCTGCGTCGGGAGGTACAACATGAGACAAACTACGATTTGCTCTTGCATCAGCAGCTGCTGCTGCTGCAACAGATACTCAAGCTGCTACAGCGCGGCCGAAGCAACTTCCTGCCCCACGATGTTGCTTTGTTGGCCGCGAATGCAGGACGTCTTCATGGGGCTTTTTGCATGCATTTCTTAACCCGGCAGACCCAGAAAGCGCAGGAGGTGTTGAATGCACCTTCAAAAGAGCTAAGGAAGGCTCTGCAGCAGGCAGCTACTGAGCCAGCAGCAGCAGCAGCTGCTGCTGCTGCAGCTGGAGCAGGAGGAGTAGGGGGAGTTGAACAGTTAACTGAAGGACCATTGACGCTGAGTGTTTATAGAGGCGTCTGCGATGCTATTGTATCCGAAATTGTCTTCTCTTGTGCCAGGAAACTGCATTCCTTTCCTCCGTCCACGCAGCCTTCGCATGTCAGGGCTCTGCCTACGCTAATGCGAGCTGCTTCTGCGCAACTGCTGCCTCGAGACACAAGCAGCAGCAACAACCAGCAGCAGTATACTGCCAAGAGGGTAAAGGCTGTGTGGACGGAGCTGCTGCAGCGCATCTGTCCCCTCTTAGGTCGTTATGATGTACTGCAGCTGCTGCAGGTGCTGCAGGGGGTTGCCGCTCTCAGCAACAGAAAAATCATTCGAGATAACGATCTCCTTACACTAACACAAGGTAGCCGCCTATTGCTCCACCATCTCGCGATGGACACTAAACTAGGCGTTGTCAATGGGGTTTTGTAGAGTAGGGTGTGTGGATTTGGGTGTATAAGCGAGCGTTTATGCGTTAGGGATTACCAGTTAGCGCTAGTGTATTGCTGTTTATGATTGGGTTTGCGCGTGTACGTGTGTGCTTGTAGCTGCGGGCTCCTTGCTAGAACAGGACCGTTTTGTCTCGGAAGTCCTCGAGAGCCAGCGGTGCCGAGTACTTCAGGAGTTGTTCAAATGGTCTCTAGAGACTCCCGTCCCATTTGGATTCGTCAAACATATTGCCTGGCGAGCCGTTAGACTCTTCAAGCTCAACCTCAGATGGTACTGCGCCTATCTGTTTCGCCTCTTTCCTCTCCTTACTGTATTCTCCTCTGTCCACTCTTGTATTCTTCTCTCTTTCCTCCGTCCCCTTCTTGCCTCTGCCTCTCCTCAACATTGTCGCCTCGCTACCTCTGTCTCCTTTCGCCTCCCCTAACCCCTCGTCTTCTGTCCCCTCTCTTCTTCGGCCTCATAATGCCTGCGCTCTTTGCTGTTCCTGTGCCCCTTTCTGCTCTCCCTGTTTTTCATTCAGTGTACGTTGTTTCGTTTTCGTCCCTCATCGTCTTGTATCGCCTTTCTCTGTCTTTGGTTTGTTAGGATTGTTGCCGTTTTGTCCTTCTTTGTCTTGTAATCCCTATTTCTCTTCTTCCGTTTGCTCTCTATTTCCTGTTTGCAGCCCGCTTGCGGTGTTCTGCGATTGTGGTCTCCTTGCCTGTTTCTTTTGTATCCAAATTGTTTCCTATGTGTGTTGGAGTTATTTTTTTAGGCGTGTAGCCCTTGTCCCACGTATGCGTCCGGCTTGTTCCCTTCATGACTGACGAATTTCTTTCTCCACTCTGTCCCCTTCCTCCCTATCCTTGTCTCCTTTTGTGTCCATAGTGTTTCCTTCATGTCCTTACCCCTCCGGTCTGCCCCGTCTTTGTGTCCTTTTGTCTCCTTTTTGTCTCGGTTCGCCCCAGTTTTGTCCCGTTTCTTCCTTTTTGTATTCCTCTCGTCTCCCACGCGTTACGTTCTGACTCATATCTGTCTCCTCTATATCCCTTCTTTCCACCTTCTACCTCCTTTAGCCTTCGTCCCTGTTCCGTTCGGGCCTGTCGCCACCCTTTCTACTTCCTTTACGCTTTGCGCCTTCATCATATATCAAGTTTGTTTCCCGATTCTTTAGGCTGTCTTCGAACGAGACTGCAAAGCTGCTGCCTCTCATTTGCGCCAATCGCCTGCTGTGTGAGCGTCGCACACTTCTTCCTTCCCCGTGCTTTTCCGCAGACTTCTTTCCTACTTTGTTTTCTATCAGTTTCTGTCTTGGACACGTATACAAAGCAGTGCCTTCGTTTTCCTCTGAGACTTTTTAGGAAGCAAGGAAGAGAAGGATACACGACGAGTGGCTGCTTTATGCTCTGTTGCTGCTGCGGTTGGCGTGGCTATTGCTCTTCGTCCTGCTGCAAATGCTACCGGATTATATATATATATATATATATAAT
>NW_013564475.1:0-7835 GCF_000499605.1 Eimeria maxima | reverse complement strand
TATATATATATATATATTACACTATATGCATACTATATGCGACTATGCAAGGATGTATGCACCTATGCGTGCATGCGTGGATGCAAGAAAAAGAATGCAAAAGTAAAGATAGGTAACGCAAATGATGACAAAAGGAAACAAAAAGACAAGAAGAGGTAAAAAGAGACACAAACGAGACACGTATGAGGGGGTAAGAGACAAAAAAGATAAAAGGGGACGAACTTTGCTCCTCCAACGCCGAGCCTTCCACCAAGAGGATCTCCTTCGGCACCATCCACCTGTACATACACCAGACAACACATCTCTTACTGCTGCTGCCGCTGCTGTTGCTGTTGTTGCTGCTGCTGTTGCTGCTCTCTTCGTTGCTACATTTTCAAGCTGTCCGTGTTGTTGATGCGGCTACGGTTGCTGCTTTTACTGCTACTTCTGCTGCTGCTGTTGCTGCTGCTGCTCCTGCTGTTGCTGCTGCTGTACCGGTTCGTCCTCGTTTTGAAGAGACAAGAATTTTTGTCGTAAATCCCGCGAAGTTTTTGCTGGATTTAAATCCTGAAGACAAACGGAGGTGCCTATAAACCCCAGCTAGTTAATATATGTATATTTGTATACATTACATATATAACATACATATATACAGTATACATACATAAAACACACCGTTCTATAGAGAAGAACAGCAGCAGTAGCAAATGCAGCAGTAAATTCAGCAGCAGGACCAGGAGGAGCAACAGGTTGTCTGTCTGCCGTACAGCAAACTGTATATCTTCATCATCTTCATCTTCTTTGAATTTTGCCCTTAACATCGTCTCCTTAGATATCTCTAAGGGAATGTCCTCCACAGATCTATACGCAGTAGCAGCAGCAGCAGCAGCAGCAGAACACATCCACACACACACACACACACACACACACACACACACACACACACACACACACACACACACACACACACACAACACCCTCCTGCTGCTGCTACCACTGGTGCTGCTGCTGCTAATGCCATTGTACTGTATTTGTTGTTGTTGCTGCTGCTGTTGCCTTGTTTATGTTGCAGGCAATATGCTTATCCAGCTAACGCGCCCTGTTCATTTTTTTGCCTTTGTCTCTGCTGCTGCTGTGTCAGCCGTCGCTGTCGCCATCGTTGTTGCTACTGCTGCTGCTACTCTTGCTGCTGCTGCTGCTGCTTGCAGTATTTCCTCACCTGACGGTAAATGCCTTTCCAGCGCTTCCCTCTGCTGCCTCGAGGCCAAAGAGAGGAATGTTCTTCCTCTCATATACTGCTTTGTTTATGCGGTGTACAACCTTAGTCACTTTAACCCGCTTCACTATCTGCAGCAGCAGCAACAGCAGCAACAGCAGCAGCAACAGTGGGGGGCTTATGAAGGGATGGGATTTACGTGTGTGGTGCACTTTACTGCTATGTGCACATGCTGTGTTGTTTGTGCATATGCATGCATGCATATATTAAAAGGCAGGAAAAACTGCATGCAATTTTGCATGCATGCACTGGTATTTAAGAAGCCTAGCTGCAGCAACTATGCATGCATGCATGCATGCATGCATGCATGCATGCTGACCTTAAGGGTTTCTCCTTTAGCATTTTGTACATAATTAGTAATAGTCTTAATGCCGTCACTATCAGGTCTTGTCTCGAAGCCCCCAGGGGTAGGCGCGAGTTCCCCCAAGTCGCCGTCGTCCTCCAACTCGAAGTCCGCCCATTTTCTATCTGAAAGGCACACATAAACATACCCAAAGCCCCAAAAATACGCATGCACGCATGCACGCATTCATCCATGCAGGCATGCAGCATGGAGTAGTAGAAGATAGGAGGGCAGGAAGAGCTCTCTCTCCCTCCCCCATCGGTGCCCATCAGAAAAAAAAAGGCTCGCATGCAATATATAATCGACAAGCAGGTGTAAAGAGGCGAGGAAGATAATGCAAAAGATAAACAGATCGCGCCTTCGGCAGACAACACCAACTATGCACAATGGTAGGTAAACGAGGTAACGACGAGACCTGAGGGGAGCTACGAAAGCCCCAAAACTTCCAATATAATACAAAGGGAAAGAAAGCATACCAGTCGTCATCTTTAAGAATTAAAAGGGAAAATTTGGAGGCGCAAGCCAGCGGCTACGGTACAACAGATGCAGGCGCCCCTACAGTCTGTGGGGTGGAGTGAGGGCTGAGGCCGCAGATTTGAAGCTGACGGCCTCGATATATATAGATAAATAAAGAATGCAGCGAAAAACCGAAAAAAGAGGCGAAAACAACGCATGGAACCAGCGGTAGGAGCAAATGCTCATAGAGCCGTTGCATGCATGCAGTCACCGTTGCACAGAGGTTGGGGCTGGATTGCCTAGCCCGCTGCTGCGGTAGAATATGCAACTCTCTTTTACAGTTTAAAAAGAAAAACAGCTGTATGTTTTATTTATTCAAAGTAAAAACGGAGGAATTAATTGGACTGTTAGAACAATCTTATACAGTCACAACTGCTCCCGCTTACGCTTGCAGCAGAACGGAAGTTGGCTTACTTCTTCGGCGATCACTCATTTTATCAGTACTTTTTATAGTTTAAGTAAATAGTATTTAGTTAGCTCGGCCGCTTAGCACATATTTTTGCCTAGTTTTATCATTTTTAGAAGCAACACATTTCCTTTTGAGTTTGGATTCGAGCGTGCATGCAAAGTTCAAACTGGAGGGAAGCCAAAAAGAAAATTAAAGTCCGTCAGCTCCGTTTTCTGGATCCCTGTGCTTCCTTTTCTGCTCCAGTTATGCCTTTGATGCGCTGCGCCTTAAGCGGGTGGTAGGCCCGTTGGTAGGTAGCCAATATCTTGTACATCTGAGGGATATCCATCCTGATTTGTCTTGAAAAGATCGAGGATCTGAGGGATTCGGTCGAATTCATGCCAAATCAACGAAGGACTGGACACAAGTGGAAGCAGATCAGGTGTACTCATTTCTACGTCGTCTCCAAAAGTATCTCTCCACGGTGCATGAGCCTATTCACCTTTTCTTACTAGGTAAACTGCTTCCACTTTTCGTACGAGAGATGGATCTCTCATTGGGAGTCCTAAGAAGATTATTATCTAATTGCGCTTTTGCACATAGGCCTAACTAGTGTCTTCTAGGGGCCGCATTTGCGCTCCCCATTGGTTCACCCATACCCTAGGTGTGTGCATAGGATTATTACGAGGTGAACCAGTCGAGCATAGAAGTCATCAACGTGACCGTACTAACATTTCTAGAATACACTGGCATCATATGCCTATATTATTATCAATTCAAGCTTTCTATATACCGTCCTCGAAGCGTAGCGGCACAAACTGAGACGCATAATCGACTGGAGAGTTGCACCTATTTCCGGTGACTTCAGACACCAGATCCACCTCGCAACATATATCGTGTTGTGGAAGTAACTACCCAAAACTAATAGGAACTTGCATAAGAACTGAATTGACTCGAGGTGCGTCTGCGGATGATGCTGTCACCCTTTCCAGCCTCTTCATCACCGTGTGTTGCTGGGCTGCCACGACCGTCCCCTGGACTTCTATTGCCGCCACCCTGGTAATACAGCGCAGTATCTTACTTCTCGGCATCTATATTCTAAAATTATATTGCCCTGTTTAGTTTGCAAAAGACGCATATGCGCCTCTCCAGACGTCCTTCCAACTTTCTGAGAGCCAAACTTCCTCAGCTCCCGCTCGTTAGCCTTGGGGTCGTGGGGGCTGATCTCCACCTCCCCAATATCCATAGACGCAGTATCCGGATAATCTGCTAACCAACTTTCTTCCTATTCAGCTAGGATAGTGAAGGTGGCATCCTTCCTCGTCGATGAATTAGTATTCAATATTTCGGGAAAGTCGACCCTGTCACCAGTTGGTTCCCATTGCGTTGCGACGCAGTTAATGCTAATCTTCCTGAGGATGATAACCCTGCCAAAAAATGGGAAATTTGCTGTATACTGCTACACCTATATGTATCGTTGCATGTCAACTAGGTCGTGCAGTGGTTTTGGCGCATCGATATCAGCGGTTCATGCTTATCCTGTTCCGTACTGCCAGGATGGGAATAAACCTGCATGGCATCGCATGCCACTAACGAATCTAATGATTTGTTTTTCTTGTAGAACATTTTCTGCAGGACCAGAGATGCATATGTCTCGCTTATTTTCACTCAACAGTACTCCCACCGGTTGATATTCTTTCGATTATGGGGATTATGGGGCATCCTGGTCAATACGCACTGTGCCGGAGGTTAACACTATTCAGATTCCGCTAGAGTTTGTGATATTACCTGCATTTGTGGGGACATCTAAATCATCTCCTGTACTAGCCATTGGTTTGATTCAAGCAGCTGTGCTGTACCGTTGCCGCTCGCTGTTCCCATAGTCTCCCGATGATCCATATGAATGAGGAGCTACCAAGTGAAACAGGCATGCATTACCCCAGTCAGTAACCGTCGCAAGGTACAAAACAGCCAAAATACTAAAGGAAAGAGCTCTCTCCTTTAGTGTTTTGGCTGTTTGCATATTGCGACGCTCTCCAAAAGTGCGACTCAGCCCGTGTCGACGTGTCCTATGTACAGTGCCGAGATGCTTGGTAACTGGAGAGATGCTGGTAGCATGCGTTGCAGTGCGAACCGTTGCAGCTATCCATGCAAGGCAACCTCGCATGCAAGCACAGCAAGACATCCCCTTCCGCCTGAACCAAAGCTACAGGAAATTGCTGTACCTTCACTTGCGTGAAAACTTCCTACTTTGGTCCAGTAGGTATTCATGAACCAACGTTGGACCGCCTGACCGCCTATCCTACGCGCGCAGCATTGCAACCCCCTCTCCGACCCCACTAGGGCCCGTTTTAGATTCATGCAATGACACCTCATGCTACAGTTAAACACCTGCTCCGTCGTCAGTAAGTAGCTTGAGCTCGTGGAGAACTTCATGCGTCAGCTGTAGGCAGACCAGGCTACAGACCAGCGTACATTCCGTCTCGCCGCCTGATGCTGGGGGTATTGAGAGCTTTCTTTGCGGTCGCTTTGTTGCTTTTGTCGAAATTGAATAGCCAGTAACTCAATAAACTGCAGAAGTCTCAAGGTAACTCTTGAGTCCCGCCGTAACGCCTAGTCCTGCCGGCACCTGCTGGGGTGCTATTGCTGCTGCTGCTGCTACGCGGGGGCTGCGCTCCGACAGTTCCGGCCGGAGAGCTAGAGTATTGTCGTGCCAGAAAATGGGCTGTTAGGCCCTTGTTTCCTTTTTCTTTGTGACTGACTAAGTCAAGACAACCCCTGAGTGCACCTGAAGGGCTGAGCCCCTACAGTCTCGGCCAGCCGCTCCTCCGCGCGCCAGCCTTCGATGGGAATTTCTACCCAGGCACGGGAGCAGACTGCGAGGAGTTAGGTAAGCCTTTTTTTCTTCTTTCGTCCTGCGTTGTTACAACAAGGAAGAAAAGACTTTCCCTTGTTCTTTGGGGTCTTTGCCCGCCTTCCCTAACTTGCCGCTTCGGTTGTTGTTGCTTCTGTTGCGCTATAGGTGGACCCACCATAGTGAACGTGACGCTTCCGGTGCAGCACACGTGTTCGAGTCCTGTGGAGGGGACGGAAGGAGAAAGTAGCTGCTGCCGGTGCTCTCGCTGCAACGTGCGTAGCTGCGTGGGTCATGTACCGCGCACCTCCTCTCCAGAAGCAGGAACAGCAGCAGCGTCTGCAGCTGCTTCTGGGCAGCAGCAGCAGCAGCAGCTGTTCGCGCTACTGCTGCTGCCCAGAAGCAACTCGCTGTCTTCCTCCTCAGGATTTTCCCCCTCAACTGTTGTGTGCTCCTAGCTTGTTTAGGTGCACAGCAGCAAGTGGAGGACCATACTGCTGCAACTGGTTTTGGTGTTCCCTGTCCCCATGAGCCCTTGCACTGCCGCTTTGTTCAGGCAAGGCAGCTTCGTGGCTTCAGTTTACCTTTAAGTATATCTAGTGTCAATCTCCCACATTCTCTCTTCAGTGCGGACTGCAGCAGCAGCTACTACTGCTGTTGTCGTTGTCGTTGCACCTTCGAGTCAAGTGGCGACGAGTCAAAACCAACGCCAAAGCACCGGAGGTTGCTGTGTTTTGTCTTTGGATAGCAGCATCACTTCCAAAACAGCAGCAACAACGGCAACAACAGCAACAGCAACAGCGGCTAGCTTCCAGGAGCCGCTAGAGAGGGGCAGCTGCAACAGGGCAGCGGCTAGCCGATAGCAGCAGCAGCAACAGCAGCAGCACAGCCTCTAGTATTTGATGAGGGGGCACGGCCTAGCAGCAAGATGGGCATGGCCTCTAAGGCAAGCGGCCTCGCCGCCTTGCTGTAGCACCGAAACCCCGTGGGGTGCTGCTGCGCGGCATTTTGAGGTCTCTGCTGTAGCAGGGGCCGCCAATGTAGTAGCCGTTAGCGCACTAGCGACGGACAGCCGGATTGCTGCTGCCGCTGCAGCAGAATGCAGCGGCACCCAGCCCTACTCATCTCGGGGGCCGAGCCAGCTAGCAGCAGCAAGCAGAAGCAGCTGGAGGCTGGCCTCAGTTTGGCAATATCCTGCTTATGTGCTTGGAGTTGCTCAGGGGGACATGCGACAAATGAAGGACTTGGTGTTATTGATTCGATTTGTGTTGCTTCAACTTATTTAGTCTTTGTTGCTCCTACTTGTCTAGTTATTGATGTCTTTACTTAGGGTTAGAGTTAGGGTTAGGGATAGGGATAGGGTCCTATGCTCGTAAGGCCGTCTCGGTGGTAATCCGGCGGGTAATGTGTCGGGGGAGACCGGACGGTATTCCCTCAATATCTCTAGGGTCGGTTGAGATGTTGCTCTAGCCCCTTCTGAGGCCATCCATGCATCAAATAGGGTATGCTGCAAAATGGCACTTGGCCAAGGGGACTCCCCCTCTGATAATACTGGGTCCGTCGTGATTACTGAGACTGTCTGCTCCGCTGCTGCAGCGGAGGCTCCCATAACCGCCCAACAATGCTCCCTGGCCTATATGTGGCCCCATCTGGCCAATCATGGCCAGGAAGCATCCCCCATATATAGTGCGCAGCCGTCCTAAGTTGCGCCTGCTTATCGTCTCATAGCGTCTGGCTTCCTAACTGCATACTCTATCTACCCAATTACTCCGAGGTCAATACTTAAATCTCCAAAACATATTCGAGTCTCTATTATAAGCAAGGGAAGTTCCCTGGAATAATAGAACTGTGTTCTGAATCGACCCCGATCATGGCTGGGTGTCAGTACCCAACCTATACGATGACGGGGGGATATCAACAGGGGCAAGACAGTCAGGAGCCTGACCTATAACTGCAGTCCCCCAGAGTCCTATTCAACTACACAATACTCCTATATAGTAATATTTCTATGTCCTATCCAAGTAGATCTCTAAAGGAGCCTACCTGGTACCCAAATAGTGACGAGGTAGTATGCCACACTGCCGATAGTGGCAGCTGGCTGGGGTAGTCCTACTAACCTATGGCTCCACCTACGGTACTCGATTCTTAGAACATTTAGCAGTATTAATTCCCTTTCTTAGTTGCTAATGTCTTAATCATTCTCTTTAAGGTCACTGAGCTACTAGAGATCACACCAGAGCCACATTGTAGTGCCTGTGCACTACAATTCCCCCCGTGCTCAACTATGTCGGGCACCCCCTGTGTGGCTTGCACTCGAGACTTGGTTGCTACCTATATACTCCTATACTAGTCGCAATGCCTTCCTAATCCTGTACTTTAACACAATAACAACAAGAACACGAACCACAAGTGAAAACACGAACGTACAGAGGTGCGGGCGCTAGTGAGTGCCTTTTCCACCCCCACCCCCCCCCACCGG
>NW_013564474.1:0-2500 GCF_000499605.1 Eimeria maxima | reverse complement strand
ATTGATTAATCATTTGTTTAGTTATTCTTGTTAATTGTATATCTAATCTTATTACTATACATCTACCTGTAGGTTTTGTACAAAAAGATGAATAATTTATTGTATCCTTATCTATCATACATTCTGCAGGTAAATATAATAATTGCATGCGTTTTATTGGTCTTTTTAGTACTTGTATCCATTCTGCTGCCTCCTCCTTATATGTTAATACTATTGCATTATGTATAGGTGTATAATATATATTTATACTTAATGAATCTGTTGCTGCTACATCCATTACTGCAGCAAAATCTACTGTTAATACACATTCAGGTAATCTCCAATAAAAAGGAAGAGAAGATTCAGCTGTATCTACACCACGAAATATCTCACCCATCATCCCTGTCCATTGACCCATTAGGGCACGTATTTCTTGGCTTGTTGCTACTTGTGTAGCAAAGTTTATCATTGCTGCAGATACAGATAAACGACGGGGTGTATGACCACCTCCAGAAAGAGGATCAGATAAAGGGGAAGAAGAAGAAAAAGGATCATATTCATTTGTTAAAGAAATAGGGATTAATGGACCTAATTCATCATGAATTAAATACGGAGATGTTGATGTTGTTATATTATTAATATTATTATTCTCTTGCGCTTCTCCTACTTGAATATATCCTATTATTATACTAAATATACATAATAATACACAAAAAGAAGAAACAAATAAACTCTTATAAGGAAATAATAATGATATTCTTCTTCTTACGTCTTGTATGGCGCAAGAAGAAGATGAAGAAGAAGAAGGAGATGTTGTATATCCATCATCATCATGACGCCGCCGCCATAAAGAAGGAGAAGAAAAACAGAAATCACGCCGCTTATGTTCACTCCCCATTGCGATCTCCAACAAAACACCAAACAATTAACAATTATACATATAATTATTAAGAAAAATACAAGAAAATATCAGGATTTATCAAGGAAGCGAAGAAGATCGGCAAGATGCCGATTATGATTATATATATGTGCAAGACCGGATCCGTCCGTTAAAAAGAAAAAAAAAACCCTCTTTTATTAATTCAGGGGTAATTAACATAAAAATACTTCCTTTTATTCATTAAATACTCTTTTTTACGTCAAAATACCCAAGAAAGCGACAAAGAACTCCAACAAACGTTATTATACTTTCCTCACGCCCGATAGAAACCGGCGCCGCCACATGCTGCTGGGGTGTACATGCAGCTCACAAGATGTGCCACCATATATAAATCCTTTTTCTTCTTCTTCTCTTCGTTAATATTCTTTTTTAATGACAAAATAATTCATTTTTATAACAATCTAATTTATTTTTATCCCTTTTTCTCCCCAATTCATTCAATACAAGCGCCTGCTTCCTGCAAGGAAGCTGCTGACGTAGCGGTCTACTATAGTACTATATTGCAATACAGGAACAGTAAAGGGCCCGCGCACGCACGTTCAAGAGAAGAAAAGAGAGAAAAAAAGAAATAAAAGAATACTATTATTCTTAAAGGGTATTTTCTCTAAAAAAATAATTAAAAAAATATTTTTTTCCCTCTTATTCAATATTTTATAGCATCTACAAACCTTAACAATTGAGAGGCGGCGTGTCCCATCATCGCTCGAGGTGTACGTACACCGCAGCTGTTGTCCATTAATTGCTGTCGTTTTGTATTTTAATGGCAAAAAATTGCTATATTAATTTATAAATACCTTATTTACTTACAAGTATAGTATTTATAAATAAATAAATTAAAATATAAGGGCATTTTATTGCTTATTCCTCCTCTTGACCCCGCCAGGACGATCATCGATTCTCTTGTGCTGCTGCTCCCTCGCTCCTCACCAATGGGGTTTTCTTTTTCTTTCTTGTATTACTTATTTATATAAATAAATATATGTTTCCTTAAATAAATACATTGTTCATTATATAATAAATATAAATAAGTGGTTAGTATCCTTGTTTAGGTAGAGGGAATCCTAAGGAAGTGTTCTTATGCGTATTTGTAGATATTGTTTGGTAACAGCTCGCTTACCTAAACCCTAAACCCTAAACCCTAACCCTGAACCCCAACCCTGAACCCTAACCCTAAACCCTAAACCCTAAACCCTAAGTAGGGAGATGCTGATGCAAAAATAGTTTATGCCCCGAGGTAGTCCGAAGAACCCTGGTAGCTGCTATTTAGGGTTTAGGGTTTAGGGTTTGGTGGCTGCTGTTAGCAGGCACACAACACACTGTGCCATTTAAAGTCTGTTTATTGCATGCAACTCACTGCAGCACCGAACGTGCTGCTGCATGCATGCATCTGCTGCTGCTGCATGCGTCTGCTATTGCGTGCATACGTCTGCTGCTGCACGCAAGTATCTGGTGCTGCACTCCCTTGGCTCTAAATCGTAAACCCTAAACCCTAAACCCTAAACCCTCAATAATAAAAATATATTTAGAGCGAGTCATACAGAGAAAAAAGTGTATATATATATATTATATATATATATATAT
>NW_013564473.1:0-52054 GCF_000499605.1 Eimeria maxima | reverse complement strand
TTCTACTTTCCAGCGCTAGTGTTGTCCTAGGTTACGGTGTTTTAACCTCTGAGAAAGCTATCGTTCTAAATATTCAGAAAGGTTTCCTAGCTTTAGTACTCATAGCGATATGTTTTACTAGTGTTCAAATTTGTGAGTACTTAGGCCTAGCAATATATATTAATGATGGAGTTTTAGGTACTTACCTACTATGGATCACAGGATTACACTTTACACATGTATTGATTGGCGCAATTCTACTTTTCTTTACATTCTGGAGAGGTAGTTTACAATATAACCTCGATAATCAAATCAAAGTGTATACTTCTAGTAGTACGATTGTTTTACCGCAATTAGAGTCGTACACTATATTGTACTGCCATTTTGTAGAAGCAATCTGGTTAGTTATTCACTTTACCTTTTATACCATATAATATAGGGATCTCGTAAACATGCGCAGCTTGGGGCCAAAAGTGGGCCAGCATCGGCGATGAATTCGCTGTGGTTTAATAAGCAGCTAGCACGTACCTCGCTAGCTGGCAAGTCACTGCAACTAACACATATATGAAAACATTTCCTTGGGTTGTGCCCACTTCTGTTGTTTGGTGGGTCTGAGCTGGATAGAATCCCTCAAAATGGGCATCTGCGGAAGATCTTCAAAACGGAGTGTATGCATTTATTCCAAAGAGAAGGGATACAAGCGGCTCCTACGCAGTGCAAAGGAGCCGCTGGGAACGCAGAGGAAATGCTGTTCCCACTATCCTTAGCACAAATGCTGCAAATACCGTGGGAACGTCTGTTCAGTGCGCTCGCTCATCGCTTCCCGTAATTTACATCCCACTGGTATCATCTGGAACGCGTATTGGAGCCCTCCCCTGTATCACACTAGTTTGGTAATGTCAGGCAAAAGTCCTGTAGCATGGGTATCAAACCCATATGTGAGTTAATAACACCCGTAGTGCTCCCTCAGAGGCAGGACTGGAAGAGAATCTATCACGATAGCTTCGTATGCCAGGTCCGCTGCGCAACCTGCATGTAATGAACCGCTAGCAGTCGTTGCCAAGTACGATAAGCACATAGCTAACTGGAGGAGGATTTGCGCGTTCTGCTGTCGCCTCCCCTTGTCACCTCACCGCCCCTAACGTTGCATGGAAGCCCAACCGTTTCCGCGACACACATAGGTCGCTCGGTCCGTCATCTCGCATGTATGCATGCCAACGTCCCCGGCGGTCGGCGTTTTTGCTTTTTCGTCCCTTGTTTTGTGGGGCTGACACCACATCAGCATCCGCAGGGATGCTTCGGTAGTAGAAGGCGTGTTTTCCCCCCATTCGGTGTGCCGGAGAGATTGGCTGTGCCACTGCTTAGTTCCTTCTCCGATGCCCAGCTGGAAAACCATTGCCTATCCATAGATGCAGGGATTATTGTCGTGCCACTTCTTCTGTTAACCAATATTTCAATAGCAACTACAGTTTCATTGTTTATGCACCAAACACTGGCCGTGATGCAACTGGAAGCGGCTCCAACGCTTCGTCGCCTCCCTACCAGAGCGCAAATACTCAAGTCTCCATTATGTAGAAAAAATAAAGGGCTGAGAGTCGACAAGTACTTTGGAAGAGCTTGTATTTAGATGTACTTTGAAGCACCTTTGGTACTACTACACATATTTGCGCAACGGGCTGCAATGTCGTCGTGGGGTTGAAGTTCGTCGTTCGCGTGGGCACCTTGTGAACCATGCTGCGCTTCCATGTGCAGTGCCTATCGGTGGTCTTATTTGAGGACTACTGTAAGCTGCAGTGGAACAACCACACTGTCGTGAGGGTAGCGTTAATGCAGCTGACCTCCCTCTTCATTATCTAGGCGCCCAAGCGCAGCGGCTCAGGCACATGGATCTGTTCAAGAGGAATCAGCCACGCATGAACCGCATCCTGATGTCAGATGCCAGGAAGCCCACCTTACCAGCGCAAACAACCCCTCTTGATGTACAGGTGGTATAGACAGTAGTTTATAACCTTTGCTTGTGTACTGTTCCTCTGCTACCGCAAGGTAAGCGTTCTGCACCAACTTCAGACGGACGTCATAACTTCAGACAAACTATCCTCCACCTCCTTCCCCGCTGTTCCACGGCTTGGGCAGCTGCCCTCAGGGATCCTGGAGACTGGCGGGGGAGGTCGCAGACCAAAGCAATCCTGAGCCGAAGTATTGAGGCTGTTGTGTAGCTTGCAAACACATCTCAGATAAGGGCAAGCACTAGTTATGTACCAGCTTTCTTGATGGCAGGCTGAGGAGTTCCTGAGTGGTGAGCTTTTGAAGTCCACCTATGTGGCTAAAGTTTGCTTCGTAAGTTTGTGCCGCTATATGTCTTCACTACGAAAAAATGCCAGCTACAGCTAAGGAAATAAACTTAATAAGCAAAGACGTATAGCGACACAAGCGTAGGTGCACACTGGCTGCACTGCACGGCCTGCGCTAAACTCAATATGAGGCTTGCCGCTGGCCTTATCCAAGGGGCACTGCAAGCTTCACTAAAGCCAGCAACCGTTAGTATTATAGGCTTGCCGCTGGCCTTATCCAAGGGGCACTGCAAGCTTCACTAAAGCCAGCAACAGTTAGTATTATAGTTTGGTTTCTACCGATGATGCAAACACAGAGACAAGCGAAGCAAAACACTTATCTCCCTCCCCCTGCAACAGCATAATCATTATTAGGGCCCTATGTTGTTCATAGCAGAGAAAAAACCCCAACCAATAACTTAGTGTTGGTCGCTGATTTGTCGAAGGAGATGATACACTTTCGCGAGAGGGCCTTCATCCAGTGCCTCTGTTCAAGCTTGACTACAGGTGCTTCTTTAATGCTGTTTTCTGCCCCACGATATTATTATTGGAGCTTGCACAGAATGGGCACGGGATAGAGCGAGTGGCAGCAAGTGGCACAAATGAGCAGACTGGGGCATATACGGGATGCAAGGTGGCAGACCCTCTAATCGCTGGTTGATTCAGCACCAGATGTACTTGACTGCTGACTGCTGGAACTGTTGCCTGAATCCTCACTGGTATTTCTGCTTTGGCTGCTGTTGCTATTCTGATGGCTAGAGCTGTTGCTCCCACTGCTGCTGCTGCTGCTGCTGCTGGATTCGCTTCCCGCTTCCGCGCTGCTGTCATCACTAGTCCCGTCGTTGGACATACTTCCGCTCCGGCTGCTAGTCCCGCTCATAATGGCGCTGCTCCTACTGGTGCTAGTCCCGCTACCAGCATCCTCGCTGCCGTCGCTGCTGCTGCTTCCTGACTCCTCACTGCTCGCACTACTGCTTTTATCCATCGCCGGTTGAGGACTTTGGGCGTCCTTCGAGTCCATGCTGTCACCTGAGGAAGAACTTAAGATCCTTTGAACTGGCGCAGCCTGATCTGGACCACTTCGCACACCCGAAGTTGAACTAGCCGGTTGCGTATCCTGCCTGGCCTCTCCGCCGGTGTTACTGCTCTTGCTGCTACTGGTCCCTCCGCTACTGTCGTCTTCACTACTGCTGTCTTCACTGCTACCGCCTTCGCTACTGCTCTTGTCACTGCTCTCGTCAGAACTTTCACTAGAATCGCTACTATGAGATGTCGATGAGGAGGCTGGTGACGCCTTCGTCCGTTGTCGCGGCTCATCTGTTTGATGGCTACTACTGGAAGAAGAGCTGGAGTCCGATTCACTGCCTTCGCTCTCGCTTGCAAGAGAATCCGCCGGCACGCCCAAGACGTTAAATTCCTTAACCAGAATTTCTAGATTTGCAATCATATTTCTGAGGAAAGAGCCCTCTTCGAGTGAGTTTATCACGCGCTCGATGTTACACAACGTTGGGCCACGCGCTGCACGCACGCACCAACGTTATATATGCGTACTGCCAGTGTTACAAGCAGGCAGAATCGCGTTATGGCTTGCAGCGAGTGACCTGGGGCTTACCAACTACATTAGCAGAGGCTTCATACGCTTCGTATGACCCTTGTTTGGCTTCCTCTTCCACAATACACCAAAATATTGGATGCCACCCCTCAAGGGCACCCCTTTTGGCCTTCCATTGCTCTCTGAAAAAACCAGTATGGAACGCATCGTGACGGTTGAGGAATTGTTTTGATAATCACATCGAGGTGCTTGACAAGCTACGTTCAGCTGAAACGTACTTCATTTGCTTTTCCTTTTGTCGCGCCGTCTGCAGCCGTTCAAGTTTAAAGTCCATAACGCTCTTCCGAGGCCCCTGACAACATTCGTACAGAGTACCACGTGCACCACTTCGGCCAACGCAGGCTACTGCGTGTCATGCGTACTTTGGTCTTTCGTCAAATACATATATGAGGACTGAATACACTGGACCCAACGTAGTGTTCAACTATATTTTACAGAAGATTTGTTTCTTTTTATTGCAGTGCTCCTCCTCTTGTGCTTCCCTCTGGCCACGCGTAGTTCGTTGCGTTTGGCCAGTTTTTCCTCCATAATTTGGGTTTGGCGTTCCCTTTCTTCTCTTTGAACCCGAATTACGGTATTGATGAACTGTTCTAGATGTTTGCCGAGGTTTGCTCCATCCTCCTTGGTAACCAAGATGCTTGCACAGCTTCCAGCCCTCATACGCTTTTGCCACTCGGCAACAGCCTTGTTAGGGGTATGTTCGAGTGTTTTCCTTGGTTGATCAGAAGATTGCGGTACTCCATGGGAAGTAGCTTCCTCAGTAGAGGGTTGCTCATCAGCCCATGCCACTTGGACCGTCTGATCCGTTCCATGTTCAGCGCACATGCATGTCTTATTGTCAATTTACTCCGGATTTTGCCTACAATGCGTCTACCAAGTAGGGTTGTATGGGCTGGGGGAGACTCCCGACTAAGTGAGAGGGCCGCTAGAGCTCGCTGTAGTGCACCGTACCTTCACGGGTGTCGTTGGCGCTTTCGCAGCATCCTCGTTGCTCTTAACAACCTGTTTCGGTATACACAGTAAAGTATCTCGCTGATGCTGAACATTTCCTGTGTGTAGGGATATGGTGTGCCTCTGAAGCTTTGATACCGCTGCTAGTAACGGACCTCTGCAAGTTCTGTGTAATGCCTCTCCTTCAGTGCCTTTATTTCCTCCTCTTCCTGTGCCGACACCTGCCGAGTACAAGCGTACGGCGTAAACTTTGACGTACACACCTGATACGCTAAGGGCATTGCGTTGTCATCGGTGAAGTGCCGCAGTCTGTTCGTATGCACACGTGAAAAGGCTGCTGGGAGGGGGTCGCGGTGGTGGGTGTTTTACCTGTGCTATCTTTTCTGCCATAGCTTTCTTGACATAATCCTGAGCGGAACCGAACGCAGTTGCATTGAGAGTGCATGCTTTCGCAAATGGCATGCGATATTTGTGTTCAGAACACTTCGCTTGAGGGGTCTGACCAATTATCTCACATTTACTTCTTGCGACGTTGCCTTCTCTTCTGCAGCAGAAGGTTCGTCGGTCTCATTCCCCTGAGGTTGTGTGTCCACGGCTGGTGAACTGCTGAGAGTGCTGCAAAAAGAACGGATTTATTTGCGCTCGGCCAGGTCCAGTCCGCGAACATGCCGCGAAAGAAGCCAACATCCCATAGCACTGCCTACCTGAATTTTGCTTTCGCCTCTCGTTGTTTTCTGTGAAAATACTGATTAAGGATAAGAATCCTTTGGCGGCTGTGTAGCGCCTTCAGATCTCGTAGCTCAGCTTCATGACAGCCTGCTAGCAGCTGCAGAGAACGCAGTGTCATGCACATTCCCCTGCAGATTGAGCTTTTAGTGTTTAAAGCCTCTAAAGAGAATCCCCAAGGCATGTGGCCTAAAATAACGCGGGCTCCAGTTGTCAAGACTACCAATAAACTACGAGGAATATTTCTTATACACAACCTGTCTATTGTTCTAGTCGAATGCCTTCGCGTTTGGTCTTCGTTTTTGTATTTTCGCATTTCACTACTAACCACTTGCCGTTTACCCCCAACATACTCTTAACTGTAACTGCAAGGCTTTACGTGCAACTGTATGTTGAAAAAGTATGCCCTGACCTCCTTCTGGGCCACAGCATTGCTTGATTGGTCTAGTTGCATGCTACGCAATTCTTCAAATTTCGCAATCCTGGACAGCTGCAGTGCACAGCATTCATATTCATGGGCTGAATGCTTGCTTCATCTAGCCCTTAACCGCTGTCCTTGGTGGGAATGCCGGTCGAACCATTTCAGCACGCTATTAGAGCCTCACCTTCCATTGAGCCTCCATAAACTCTTTCTGCTGCTTGAGCTCGTGCTCAAATAGTTCTTGTTTCTGCGCCTCGACGAATTCTCGCTTTTCGACATCGGCAGCCTTGGCCTCGAGGTCGGCGGCAGCCTGGGTTTCAGAAAAACAGAAACCAACACACTCATCAGTAGAACTATTCACAACACGAGAAAAGCCTCTTGTGCTGTTGCACGCATGCTACATTGCGGATCAGGCTGTCACTGCACACATCTACATGAAATACTGTGTGGGAACTGCAAACGCCTGTCCACAGTTACGGTGGAAGGGAAAGACACAATATGATGTGGAGCAAGCGCTGCTGTTATACACCACTGTTGGGTAGTTCTATAGCAGGTACAGGTGGCCGTGAGGCCTTCCACGTGGGTTCTACTTTTACAAAGCTTATGCTGAGGAACAATTTGGCCAACCTCTAGTGTTGTTATTTCTTTCTGAGTAGCTTCAGCTTCTCGGCGAACAGCATCCACAGTTTCTGAGATAGATATCACATGTGCTTGCGCGATCCTAAATGAGGTTCCGCTCGTCTTGGGACTATCAAAAAATGCTACATATGCATCACTAAGTTTGTAAGCACTTTAATACCTTGTTCCGCTTCCTGGTCGCCCTGAAAGTACACAGGAAACCACTGCACTCAACATAGACTGGACTTGAGTGACTTGCCATGCTGCATGTGAAGCCTTAGCCAGCGACTGTTCAACCTTCTATGCTTGTTTGCAGCTTGGAACGGGGGAAGGAATCTTCTATTTCTAGAGGCACTTAGAAGAATGCTGGATATGCTACAGCAACAAATCGCTGTCCTGCACTCGTACCATGCTGCAAATCCGCTGCTGTAGCGTATCCAATTTGTTCCTGAGACTCTGTATTTCCTGATGCTTTTCACTTAAAGATAGCTGCAAACAGACGTAACAACCGCATTACGAGACGCTTGCTGATGCACTACGACTAGCTACAGGGGGTTGAGCTGCAGCTGGTTTCGCCATCAAATGCTTGTTAGAAGCAAAAATGACCTTCAGTTTGTTTTCAAATGCAGCGAGCTCTGCAGCCTGCTTATCTTCAAGTTCTTCAGTCTGCTTCCTTATGCTGTCTTGTACAGAAGTACAATAACTTCTTGCCCACAACCTGACCCATGTTGGAAGGTACCACAGCAGCCCCTAGAATTTACTCTACGATGTTCACTCCAGTACACTGACGGTTACGGTACGGGTGAAGAAAATATCAAGTTGAAGCACTGCTAGAAGTGTCCCATCAGAAGAACTTTCATCTTGAATTACCAAAATGTTTCCAGCTCACCCAGACTGCCCCATAGTTGATAGGGTAAACGAATTATCTGCTGCTTCTCTGTCCAGTAGAACGGTACTCCATTCAGCTTCCCGTGCCCTTATGATATTGATGCGGACTTGTTCTCCAGCCTGAAAGCATCTCTCGCTCAACAGCCGCGATGGCTGTGGAGCAAATTTACATGGTGTGGCAGTTAGATATTCCGCCATCGTGGGACAGGTTGGAATGCTTACTGAATCTAATCTCTGTCTCCGTGATTGAGTTTGCTGTAAGGAATCTTTTAGGTACGTAGCACGGTCCTGGTTGGCTGCTTGGATTGTTTCATCCCACTGGATGAAACTTGCCTTCAGAAGGTCTCGCCGCTCGCTTAGGGATACCGATGGTGGAGCCATCATCGGAGAAATTGTAATTAACACGCTAGCATAAGCACCTTCTTGCGTCATAGAATGTGTAACGGCAGGGATTTCACCTGCCAAGGAAGACGTTGGCTTGATGTTTCGCATTGCTCCAATTAAGCTCGAAAACAGCTTGTCAGTGATTTGCGATAGGAGCCGGTGCATATCCAAATGTTGCCGTCTTGACACGTCTCGGGCCGTTCTGCACTGTATACATGCCGAATAAAGTGAAGTATTCGCACACGCAGGCAAACATACTCCAAGTAGACGTTGGTTACACAGCAATAATGCTGAATCCTGGAACAATCCTTGCGTGAGCTGTGGTGGGCACCTAGTTTCCGAGATTCTCACCTGCCGTTCGAACCACAATGTGCTCTTTTTGCGCGCTTCGCGTGCAAGACAGATCCTCTGCATTATAAGGTCCTTCCGCTTCTCTTGGGACTTCAAATTATCGGCCTCTTGGCACTCACTTAGCTGAAGTACTTTTTCGTTCATCTCCTCAACACGCGCCAGGGATTTCTTCTGCATAAAAGGGGACCAACAAGAGCGCAAATTTGCTTTCATAAGAGACAGGCTTTACGGAAAGCGGAAAAACTACGCGCTACCACGTACTTTAAGTGAGTCGATGACCTCCGGGAGTTCCGTTTCGCTTCCTTTACACAGTGCTTCTGCCTTGGCCTGCAGTGCACCGCACTTGCTTTGCGCGTAGTGGGCATAGAGTTTGTATGTACTACCAAGATGTTATGACGAAGTATGTATGAGAGCATGTATCACGCAGCGATTATTGTCCACTTATGTTCCTTGATGTTCATATTTGAGTTTCGCGCATATCGTTACTTCTGATATTTGGGTTATCAGGGCATCTCGCTCGTCTTCAATGAACTTCAACCTGATTCTTTCAACTGCCAACTTGTCTTGTGCCGCAGAAATCTCAGTTTCTACTTCGAGATCCTCCACTGGAACTGTGCTGTTAAAGTTAGCCCTTCGTTCTTCGTCTTCTTCAATATTTCTGCACAGCAGAAGAAACGGCAGAAACCGTGCATGCTCACATCTATACTGTCTACTTGATTTGCAAGGTTTCGCATGCCTACTTTCTAACTTGTGTAGCATGGAATGTAAGATGTTCCTGTTGAATGCTCCTCTTGACACAACATGCGTAGCTACACAGAAATCGGCGGACTGAGTTATTACCCACTGCCGCTTCTGCTCTTCCAGGACTTCGATGCGCCTCCCGATTTCCTCCTCCTTCAGTTCTTCAGCCCGTAGGAGAGCAGTTCGAACATTTCTCAGCTCTTGAAGCATGACGTTTGACGCATTGTCATGAACCAAATTTAAGGAGCGAGCAAGACTTTGACTGGCAGCCCGAATATTTCTGTTAAGTGCATCGAGGCATTGCTGCAGCTCAACAGCTACGGTAAAAGAATCTGGTATTTCGAGGATAACCTATCAGGACAAGCATAGTGCAAAAAACTAAGGCTTTGAATGAGCGGCAAGCAAGGACCCATATTCTTGTTCGATTATCCCAAGTTCACCTGCACGAACATCGCGCAAACCTGACGAGCGCCTACCTTCAACTTTCTTATGTAGTCCTCCAGCTCAAGCATCAAGCGCTGGTGAAACTGCTTAATGCTCTGTAGATTGGCACCACGCACAGCACAGCACAAACGTGAAAGCAATACTGAAAATATGGCAAACCTAACTCCGCCTTTGCTGTTGATAGCCACCAGTAGGCACTAACTTGATTTCGGTTTTCTTCCAGCTTAGTTTGAGCATTCAACAGGCAGGTGAGCTCGTCTGCTACAGTACGAAATTTCAAATCATGCCGCAGCGTTGCTATCTTTTGCTCTTCGAGAGCAAGGGATCTTGAAATACGCAAGCGATCTCTGGCGAGGCGAAGAGAACGAGAGAACTCGCTGTCCATGGCAACTTTCAAATCTGCAAGTGCACTCCGCTGTTCGAATGATATAGCGTCCAGTTGCTGAGAGGAGAAAGAAGCCACACTTAATTTCAAATCATATGCTACATTCCGACGTACTTAGTGAAAATACGCCCCGCAGTTCCACATAAAATTTGCGAAGCGAGACTTACTTGTTCTGTAGCAACCCTGCATTCTTCTGCTATATATTCAGCTGATTCGTCCGCAACGCAGAGACGAATCAGACACTCATTTTTCGCTCTCTCAGCGATCAGTGTTCTCTCTAGCTCTTGCCTTTGGAAGCAAACGCAGGGAAAATAGAAGTACACTGCGGCAGGAACGTTGCGGTATGCAATATTGGGTGACGCACCTTGTGAAATATGTTGACTTACAGGGGTGGCAAATTGCCCATCAACCCCTTTTCACTGCACTGGCTGGACCTAAAAGACTACGAGAGTGCCTTGGCAAAGAAAGCAGATTGCTCACTGGTAGGCTAGTTGGCCCTGTCTAGTTTGGGAAAGCGCAGAATGATATGCTTTCAGCATTTCGATTTCCATGGCTTCGCGCCTGGACCAGTTGAGCTGCTCAGCATTGACAATATCCTGGGGCCTCATAAACGCAAACAGATTTAGTCGTGACGAATAAGACACAGTTCGTGCAGTGCCTCAATCAGCTGCGGGTGAATGTCTGGATTAGGAAGGCCCACGCGCTTTGTTTCTTCCAGTGCCTTTCTCGTCTGTGACAGCATCTCCTTGATGGACGTGCTCAATTCGGTGGTCTTGGAATCCATAGATACCTTATGCCCTGCTTTTGCTTCTGTTTGATGCTGTACAAACTCCTGCATGCAGAAATTCCAGGTGACGCAGTCAGAAAGCACAGTGGACAACATTTCCTTGATAACTAAGTATATTGTAGCTGGGCAGCAAGCAATGGATGTCGAACAAACGAAATAAGTTTGATGAGAAAAGGGCATGCGCCAACTTCTGTAAATGGATGTTGCTCGTTAGTGAGGCCCAACCTTGTAGACGCTTTCAGCGGCCTCCATGAACTGTTTCTGGATTGTAGGAAGCGCGGTTAGCCTCTTTGTAGACAGCGCTTTTTCGAATCTTTTTCGTGCACTGCAAAACTCGCTGTAAATGTCTTCCTGAAGGGCTGCGACGGCCCTGCTGAATCCCGCTAAGTTACACAGTAGGGAATCATCCCTGGAGCGTTGCTGTGAGACGCGCAAAGAGGCGTTACAAGACACCGACGAGTTGTCGGGTAAACTTGACAAGTGCTAAGGTATTTAAGGTGAGAAATAAAGTATAGTGCATAATGCATGCTGCTAAGGTAAAAGGGAGAAACACATTATACTGGCAAGCGAATTATAGAATTAGGAGAATAGGTTTCTCGGCGAAATGCCGTTAACAAGGGGAAACGCTGACCTGCTGGGTGAATGCTGAGTTTCTTTGGTCTATGAGTCTTCCAATGGCCTCGTCAATCGAGCGCCTCATTTCCCAAATCTCTATGCGCTCGGAAATCAATGTTGCCTGGTCGCAAAGGTGAAACATGAGGAAATCCTTTTGCATTCAGAACCGAATGTGCAAGTGCCTGTAAGGTGAACGCCCTTGCCTGTGTCTTGAGAACATCGTCGCTAACAGACCAGGAGTCGCCCGCCTGCACAAACATCACAAGCTACAAGGAAATGAGTGTTCAATCTGAGGCGACGCTTCCTGTCTACGGTAACATGTGCCACCGATGCTTCACTTGTTCAGAAAACAGTGGGATGTGAAGGGAAGCAAAGCGTGTCACCATCTATTTACTTCAAGTTTCTCCTTTATGCGAGAGACGCAGGTCGCAAACAATTCTTCGGCTTCTTTTAGATCTTGCCCATCGAGTTTCGTCGTTAGCTCTTTCATCGTCTGGGTGGCTGCTTCCACTGCCTGTAGGCGCCTTAGTGCTTGTGTTGTAGCAATTGTTTCCTCTACACCAAGAGCGGCAGCAAATGATTCTGGGTTAAGGCCTGCAATCTGGATGAAACCTGCAGACGCTTGACGGATGGTCGCCTCAATAGTTTGAGAGTCCAGGCTTGCGTATAGCTTGGAAACATTTGATTGCTGAAGTGTCTGGCTCTAGCAAAAGCGCCCACAACCAAGTGTATATGGCCGCAGTGAATATCCCAGGTATATTCCTCTGGAAATGTGTAGATCTAAATTTCCAAGGAGCGTATAGTTGGAGCATTGCAAGTGTTTCTTGCTACTGCTATTGGGGCAATCCGCCTCACATCGACATCTGCCATGGCTTCAGAAGCTTTCCGAACAGCTTCTTCAAATGCTCCTTTTCGAAGGTGCATCATGCTTTTCATATCAAGCAGCTTTTCGCCTAATTCTGCATCTTCTACTTCAACCCATGCCTGCGAAGTCACTACAAATAGCTCCCGGGTGCTGCATTCCTCTCCGAATTAAACGGTTGGAGAATGTCCACCACCCCACGCAGCCGGCGTCGTGGCGCTCGTGTGTTCTGACTTTTAAATCAATGCAAACACATAACTAGCAAGATCATTCTTAGCATGGCTCGCAATGTTCGGCTGCGCTCCCAAACCAGGGCACACGAGAACGAATAATATATTGCAAACAGTGAACGAGAAGCTCCTTAAGAGACGACGTCCCACATGCAGCCTATGACATCAGATCACTACATGGTGCTACCTTTTTCTCGGAGGCCTCGGCTAGAATAGGGAACAACGATGTACGTAAAGGCCCCGCCATGTCGAGTCCGAGTTCGATAAGCTGGTCCTGCTGCAAACCCATGTTCTCAAGTTGCTCTCTCAGCATATTCATTGTTTCAAGAAGCTTGCAATACACCGCCTGGAAAACACGAGGATCCAAGTCAGTGAATGTCGTTGCGGCCTCCGACTCAGCCGCTGCTCCTCTACAGCAAAGTACAGATGGCTGGAATTTGTTAGGGTGACTTGGCTGCCTGAACAAATGAATTCACCGTAAGGTTTGCGTATATGCCAGCAGAAAGACATGCAGAAGGTAAGCCCAGTCCAAAATTAGTGTTTCTAGTTTCTTACCGTGACACAACACCACCGGAGCAAAGGGGCACAGCTTGGCGGCGAAAGGTGTGACTGAAAGAACCTACGCTTCATCGTTTGCATCAATGCCATTCTCGGCTTGAAGAGGCGGTGCAAATGTCCAATAGTGCGTGCGCAATGGAAATTGCAACAGCAACAAGCAAAGTGCAACAAGCAATATTATTCCGAATGTTATTAACAGCGTTGACCAGTCAGGCGCTCCATAGCGGACAATCTCCGGGAACTCCATGGAAAGCGCTGCGGTAAATTTCTTGGTTGCTGGGTGTGGCAAGGCGGGTTCCATAGATCCGCATTCCGCCTTGTCGTTCACGACTTTTACGAAGACAATGCGGTTTAAGTTCCGGTTTGTTGCAAAGACTACGATCCCCGGGTTTGTAAATGTGTGACCAAAAAGCAATAGCGGCGCCCCAGATTCCATTTCAGTCTTCAGGTTTCTGTGGCAAAAAGCGCAAGATTATTAGTTACACTTTTTGCATTTTGACAATACCATGCACTGTATTTCCCGGATGTTAGAAAAAAAGTAAGTTTTGCCCGGTTGGTGAGCAGACATACTTAAATTGTCCGGCATCAAATCCCGTATCTGTGTTATACAGAGAATCGTGCACGTGAACGGGATACACGGGCTCCGTTCCTGGTTCCAACGTCCACAAAACGGACGTCCCAATGAGAATACATAGTAAGGGGCTCTCGACAGAAGGTACATGAGGGCCCGCCCGAACCATCATAGGTTGCGGCTCTCTTGGCGGGCTCGAAGTTGCGGCTCGTCTGCTGTCCACTGCTGAGTTGAGTTGTTCGCTAATTAGGTCCACCAGGCTATCAGGAACACCGAAATAACCATGTGTGCTGCCATCTGCTCACATTGCACATCGCCAGCAGCAAGGCCTCGCCCCCAGTGACTCATCCCCACCAATGAGCATCGGATGAAAGACTGTCTGTTACCAGGGCTTTAAGGTAGCCTCAGTGGAGTCCTCTAACCTTCAGCAACAGAGTACAGTACGGCTGGACAGCTGCTTGTTGAACAGGCCAGGTTGCCGAACAAAACATTAGAGCGTCCGCTGAGATCGGCTAAAGCAAATGCTAAATCGATACTGTCCGCCTGATTTGTCACCACCAGATTTCCGTTTTCAATTAAAATGCCCTTCTGCTGTCTTCTGCAGGCCTCATCACAGACTTCATCAATATCAGGCAGACCAGCGCATTCGCAGAGGGTGGTCTCGGATGTGTACTTGCCACCCTTGTGCCCACAGTAGTCCTCACAGACTTGGCTCGTCTCTTGGCAGCTACCAGTGTGTGTGTACACTCTGGTTCCGCTGCAAACGGGATACTCCTGAGCGAGCACAATGGGAGTCCAACGAAGAAAGCGAACCACGCATATTCATTCATATTCATTCTAGGGAAAATATCGAATATCGGAATCCATCTGTCCATGGATTTCAACACTCCTAATCATTACAGTTACCCTTGGAGAGCACGGCTCGGCGCTGTCTTCATCCGATAGATCATTGCCTGAAGTAACGCAACTAAACAGCTCAACCGACCATTAGGAGAGGGAAAGATAAACATAGCTTCTTGGATATTGGGAGAAAGTATAGCGCCCGGTTCACAAATCTGCAGATGATACAACGGAAAAAAAAACAGCTGTTGAAGGAAAGATACCTGAAACAACATGCTCGTAACCTGTCTTGCAAATGCAGGCCCCTGAACTTGGCTGGTAAACCCTGTTTGCTCCCATACACTTGCATTCGAAGGTGCCAACTTCAGTAAAGGAACTACCCCCACAAGCTATACAGCTCCTTTGGCCCATAGCGTTTGTGAACGAACCAACCTAATCAATTCGCAATGCATAGGCGTGCTGTCAACAGAAGGGCACTCTTGGGAACACAAGAATAAGGCCCGATTCGCCATGCAGAACACACCCGTCACACGAGACCATAGTCGTTCAAGCAAGTCCCACATGCTGCATATCGGTGCAGATGAATTTACCGGGCACTCTAGACAGTCATCAGGGCTTCCCTTTGCGGAATTTGGATTATATGTACCAACTGGGCAAGGCAGCATGGTAGAAGAACCTTCAGGGCAATAGTGACCGGGCATGCAGGGGACTCCTCCATCTCCACTCATGCTTTGCGGATACCTTAGGTGCACAAAAGGCTCAACACAGCGGCGAAAGGCGCTGGGAATTTAGTCACTGTGATTGAGAAGAGTGCATTTTGGCGTACTTGCTACTACAGCCCTTTTGACAGACGTAACCAGGGTGGCAAGGAATGCATTCTGGGCTCCCATCAGAGTCTGTGTATGTGCCCTGTGCCACAACCAAAGCACATGGGGAAATCAATAAGGATTCGATAAGGATGTCTGAAACATGCCTATCGAATTCTTAAGTTAAGACTGAGCGACGATTGCTCTGTACGGTGGATGCATCGCGGTGTACGCGTAACTCACCTCCGCACACGGTACACAAGCAGTTCGCTCGGAACTTCGCAACATGTCATAAGGATTCATCATAGTCCCAGCGGGGCAAGCAAATGCAGCTTTTGCTCCTTCAGGGCAAAAGAAACCTTGAGGGCAGGCTTCAGGCTCAGCTGACATCATAGGGCAGAATGATCCACCAGGGCACGTGATTGGCTCTGTCGACCCAGGTGGGCAGTAAGTGCCAGGGAGGCACGGCATCGCTGCCGGACTTTGGACACTACAGTAGTGCCCTCCAGGACAAGGAACCGATAGGTCTGGAGTTCCTGGGTCTCCGCAGTAGACTCCACCTGAGGAGCGTGACGGAGATGCGCACGGTTAAGTTGCACACCCAACCTATGCATACACCCCGAACTTGCCACCACGCTTGCAATACTCTATGGCACCCACCGGGGCAAGGCTGGCAAGCAGACGAGTTGAGCGAGCCCTTTTGAGGGTTGTGATATCCAGGGGAACACGGCATAGCTTTGTATGATCCTTGCAAGCAGAAATGCCCTCGTGGACATGTGTTTTCATCTGACAGCTCGCCCGTTCCCTCTTCCGGGCACACCATTCCTGAGGAGTTAGGACACGCTTTGCACACTTTTGCAGCATCATATGATTCATGTGACAGGTGATGCGAAATGTTGAGCATCTCCTTTGTTCTCCTAAAGGAGGCACTGTATCAGAGCTGTCGCACCAGCAGGACATAACAAGCAACTCGCCGAACTCGACTGCCCTTGTTTGGGGTTGTAATATCCCTGTGGACATGCTGCCGGGGATTGGGAACCACGGCGGCAATAGTGGCCCTTGGGACATAGTGCAGGAAGTGCATCCGTTGGAAGACAATAGTAACTGCAAGTCATGCGCAAGAAAGGTTGTACTGCTCAGCTGCAATCCACTACTACGCTAAAGCCGGAAATGGAAGGTAAAAGACTCACTCATTGCACTTACATGGGTGGAAGAAACTTGTTGTTGCATGCCACTATGCAATCAATTGGCATGCAACGCTTCAACTAATGGGTGCAGAAATCACTAGAGTTTCACGGCTGGATGAGACGTAATGCTGTTCCTCACCCTGCAGGGCATAGCGAGCAGTCCGATGGCCAGCGGCCTCCCTTTGTTAGCCTAAATGAACCCCTATTGCAGCTACTTGGCTCCTCGGCTCCCTCTGAGCAGTAGTACCCCGACGGGCAAGGAATGCCTCCGTATGCCTTGCTTAGAGCATTTTCCCAATTCGCTTCAGTTAACACAATCCCATCGCCTGCCGCTTGTACTTTAGTAGGGATGTAGGGTTCCCGGGAAAACTTTGAGTAGTCGGGGTTAGGCACGGAGTTACCCAGGCCGCACAGAAACCTGAAATGGGCTCAACAGAGAAGGCCGCCGAACAGCATATATCCATCTGATACATCACATTCACAACGAGAAGCAAGCAGTCAAGTACGATTAGGTCAGCTTACCCAGCGCTACAGTTGCCAGCAATGACACCAGCACGGCAGTACTTCCCTCGTGGACAGGGAGCGCAGGCAACTGCCAGGTCAGTAGAGTCACTTAGCGTTTTATATGCACCGTAAGGGCAATGGCTCCCCTTCATCGTTGCTTCGGGGCAAACCTACGTGCGAAACACAGTATGCGCCAGAGAAAATGAGCATTCAGCAGTTTGTCCTGTGTAACAACAACGTCGTCCCATTTACGGCTACCGCTTACAGTTCCCCTGGCATATACACATAAAACCGACAAAAATATGTCCATGGGTTCCTAAGAAGGGCGCTTGTTGATTTAGAGTTGCACAAAGTCGTTTAATATGCTATGCATCTGAGGTTGTTAAAAGTTTCTTCATTGACCTCACCAACCCTTCAGGACAGGGCGTTGGAGTGGAGCTCAACAAATGACATTCGAACCCAGCAGGGCATGGCTTGCATTTCGCCTGTCCAGGCTCCGAGGTATACTGTCCAGGAGAGCATGCCCGGGGCTTAATGCTGCCAGACGGGCAATGCCAGCCAGCCGGGCACCTTCCACCTGATAGTCCATCCGTTGGGCGAGATGTTTCGGCTCCTTTTAAGCAATAGTACCCGGCGTCGCAGGGTGTACTTGGTGTTATGAGGCCTTCTTCCGTGCAGGCATATCCTGGAGTACATGCCTTGCAGTTTACTGCTCCAACTGCATCCTAAGGCGAAACATCAAATTGCTTATTTTGGACTCTGTTACCATGCTGTTTTACTATTCTCAGATTAGAGGAGAGACAATCAGAGCATTGGGGAAAAGCACGTACTTGAAAACTCCCGCGTGTACAAGGTGTCGGTGTAGCGGATCCAGGGGGGCAAAAGTGGCCAAGGGGACACAGCCCGTAGTCATCCGTGCCCTCTCCAAACACCTGTAGGGGCAGTAAGTCAGTGCGAGCTCCCCTGGAGCAGACAAAGCCACTAGGGCATATTGCCGATGGACGAGATAGCGCAGGCTCGTCACAAACGAAACCACCTGAAGCAAGGGACAGCAAGTTGTTCCTACTTGAATTATGCGCACCTGAGCTTTCCCTGATTAAGTGTAATTCCAGCTTCGAACATAATTCGGTGGCCTGTCCCACTTTTGTACTTACCAGAACAAAGCTCACATGAGGAGCTACCTTGGCTGGCGGCAAACGTGCCCAGTGGACATGGCACAGGGAATATAGTCCCTTCGACACATGCATGACCTGCTGGGCAAGGATCTTTTGGAGCTGCCAGCCCAGACGTTGGGCATTTCCAACCGACCGTACAAGGAGTGCACTTTCCCTTCCCTTTCTCACTGTATGTACCCGGAGGGCAGCGCTGGGTTGAACACCAGAGACACAAGCTGAGTAGCATGCTACTAGGTGCCAGGAACTGGAGGTAAACTGCCAATGGAGCTCCTCAGAGTCGTGTAACTTTCGTACCTGAGCTACGTATGATCCTTCAGGGCAAAAGCTACCGGCTGGGCAAATGTCTCCTCCAGTACCACCTGTTGGAGTAGGGGTAGTGCTGCCTCCCGTACAGTAGTAACCCTCCGCACAGGGACCAGTACCCATCGAGGTTGAACAGTATTTTCCAGGCTGACACGGTAGACAATCAGTAGAGGCCTTGCCTCCATCAATTGATGAACTTGTTCCCCTGCGACCCATTGGCAAATTCAAGTGACTCGGCAGTGCATCCTCTGGGTGGCATTAGGGACGGTACAATGGCTTCCTTTTGCTTTAATGCCTCACACTGCTCGCATGAAAGTGCTACCAGGTGCTTTCTTACTCTCCGCAAGCTTGTGGAGATTGTGTCCCTTCTGTGCAGTAGTAGCCAATGGGGCAGAGGCCACCTGCTGAACCGGAAATTCCGTCTGGATTTTTCTCCTCAGGGTGAGGAGCAGGTGACCACGCCCCGCCTTTGCAGTAAAACCCCTGCGCAGTTGCAGGATAATAAGTAGCATCGCCAGCCAGTATAAGCCAAAAACTTAGCATATTGTTTTTCCAGTGCCTTTCCCGGTTCAGGCGGACTACGGCTGGAGGAAGTCTCACTGCCAAGCATTCTCCAGTTGGTTGTGTGAGGCCACGCGAGCCACAAAATTTCCCAGTAGGGCAAGGTAAGCATTCTGACACGGCTTTGGCACCTTTTGTATTATTATACGTGCCAACGGGGCATGGGTTTTCGTATCCATTGTATGACCCTTTGGGGCAGTAATAACCCTCATGACACTTTGTTGGTGTAGCTGCGCTGTCCATGCAGAAATATCCATCGGGACATATCTTGCATGCCACCTGACCCTTCAAGTCCTGATACCAGCCTTTAGGACAAGGCGTAGGAGCGGCGGGGCCTACACAACAATGAGCGGCAGGCACGTTGCACGCATCACACCCACAAATTGTCGAGAGGCGGCGTCTTCCTGCATTAACTGCCCCAACATGGCAAGGCTATGCATCTCATCTCCGAGAAGGCAGACTCCTCACCAGGTGAACTAGTCCCCGAAACCTGAAGTTCTGAAAGGTAGACTTGGGAATCCGTAGTTGAGAGCATGAGCTTCCTGGTAGCCACCTCTCCGAAACTCAAAGAGTACGTAGATTCCTTGTTGGATGACACAGAAAATAGCTCAACGTATGTAGACGATGCAGAGTGGAAGAAATGTACTGAAAATGAAGAGAGGACCTGCAGGGAAAGAACAAGAGGCTTGAGCAAATACAAATTAAAAGGTTTGCACCCGAAGACATCCGCAATGAACGCCGTACCCAAAAATGGTATTGGCTGCACAACACAGGGAGGTTTGAAGAAACAAAAGGTACTTTCTGTGAAACCGGGGGGCGGGACAGATTTCGCTTACATTCTCCCCTCTTACAGTTCCGGAAATTAGGGTAACTTCGTTGATAAAGAATAGGTCGCCAAAATCAACTGTCAAACCGTGGCCACCAGTGGATGTGCTTTTTGAAACCCAGCCAGTGCCTAAGCCAGTTTCACCATTTGTTACTTTCTCAGGAGTGCCACTTCCAACGAAATCTCCCGGAATTGTGAGTTCCACAACTCCATCGAGAGCAACATTGGTAAATACACCTGAACATGCGTAGCCATTTACATTGTTTTCCTGCCGCTTCTCGCGCCAAGAGTAGTCACCTGCCAGATGCTGCGCCTGAGCCCTGTGACAAAAGCTGTCAGAATCAATCCACTGCTGCTGCTGCTGATGATGATGATGCTGCTACGCAGGCTTCACATGCAGCACGTTCTTACTTTCAAGTGCCTTGCAAAAGTGACCCGGTGGGCATGCCACCGCATTGGTCTTTGTACTCCCTTCGGGGCAATAATACCCGTCAGAGCACCGCCCAGTTACCTCAGGTTGTCCTTGTCCCTGACAAGCAAACCCTAAAGGAAGCAAACCGCAGGCGCATTTGAGTACGACTCACTAGCTGATTATGTAAAGCTCTTCTATGATTCCGTGCATCGGTGAGGGGCGTGTTTGCACACTATGAATGCTAGAATAGCCAAGGAGCAACGAGCTGTTGGGCATATTTCACAAATAAATAAGTGCTTGCAGGCTAACCTGCTGGACACTGAATGCAATCTTCCACTGTGGATCCCCCCTCGCTGTTTGAAAACGTGCCATCCGGACAGGGAACCTCCGTGGAGCTTTCACCCCTGTCGGCCGGAGATAAAGATACTTTTCTAACCCGTTTGTTCCCACTATCCAAGACGTACAATGCGGTAGCTGAGCCTCCAAACTGAGGTACAGACAGAAAATGAGAGTGGCGACGACGGCCTTGCCGCAATGTTTTCTGTCCGTGGTAGTCTACAGAACTAGCTAACTGTGTCTTGGTCCCTCGCCTTTTGGGACCTATTTAGTGGGCATCTAACCGTTAGTGCAACGACCTCCTCTATCAGGGAAAAGTTAGTACCTGATCAGGGATTGCAACTCCTGTAGGAGTATCGATTTCCGACTCAGGGGCTGGAATAATTCGTCCGTCGCCACTGAAGCCTCGACTTCCTGTTCCCAATATTTGTTCTAAACGCTTTGTTTGCAGGTCCAGCCTCCAAACCCTAAAGAAGCCCCGCAAATATCGGCATACCCCGCCCCAGAAACTGTTTTCTGCTCTTCCCACGCACAAGGCAGAAGACTACCTGTACATACAATGCCATTCTTGAACGAACAGTAGAAGTCATGCTCTAAGGCTAGTGGAAACCGAGACGTGCTCGATTGTCAGCGCTTACACATGCTTCGTGGAGTCGGTTAGAAACAATGTTGGCTGCACACTCAGAAATTAACAGAGGCGCAACAGCTTTGAGTTGCGCTCAAGCAGAGGGACACGCAGATGTTTCGGGGAAGGGAGAATTGCTTGTCGCAGGGATATTTTCCTACATTAGCTAGCTTCCCGTAGGCCAAAGAAGTGACCTCCCCGAGCTCATAGTCTAGTTCCAAGTCTTTTATGGTTCGTAAGAGTGGTGGGAGAATTTGCACTTGGTCCACGTTAGATCCTTGGGCCCAGATGATCTACAAAATGCAAACAGCTGGGCAAAGACAGTCATTTACACTTTTCCCTGCCTAAGGCGTACGCAGGTTACCCAGTATCTGGCTCAAGGAGGTCCGATCAAACGCACTCTGGATTTCCCGTTGCTGTCTGCGATGTAAATATCTCCATCTGGGGAAAGTGCGACAGCTCGTGGTTTGTTCAGCAGTATATTTGCTGCAGACATGAACCAGTTCTTACATAGAACCTAAATAGCATCGAGTTGATTTTGGTTAACTGCGGAAGCAGCCACTAGTGAGGGCCCAAGGAGCATCGAAACGCGACACAATTAGGTAGTTGTGTAAACTACCACCCATAAAGAACATTGATAGGGCGTTTGTGTTCGTTTGGGAGCACCTAATAAAGCTCTGGAATGCATGGCGTGTTGATGTCAACAAAATACAGTAAAACGCAACTCGCCCACACCCATATACTCTGCTTGCTAATTTAGTCTCTCCGGGTGCGAGCGAAGGACATACCTGGAGCGCCGTCTCCTACCGCAGTATTTTTGCTCTTTGTACCCAGGTCAATAGCAGTTATTTTGCCGCCATCTGCTTCTGCAACGTAAAGGGTCTCGCCGTCGAGCGAGAGACACATTCCCGACGGTTTGGACAAGCCAGTGGCGACATCAGTCTGACTCTTGTCGCTCAACTTTAATGCAACAACCTTCCCAGCATCTGTTGCACATAACGTTTGGTAAATGAGTCGACAAATGGGTACCCACATGCACATATACTGCCCACCACGGATAATGCGGCGTACAGTGATTGTGCTGCTTCTGTAGACAAAAGGCTGTCCTAAGGCTGTAACATTAAAACCGCCCTGGCGCATGTGGATAGACGCACCCGAAAGGGATATATAAAGTATACTCCCATCATTAGATACTGCTAGTCCTTCCGCTTTGTTTGATAGTGTTACTATATCGGTAAGGATGCCTGTAAAATATGACGTAGCAGAGCTTCTTACGCCATGCCGTTATAGGTGAAGTCTTGCGCACTGCCGGTCCTCGCTGGCTTTCATGGCCAATCGCAAGCTCATTCGAGGGTAAGGGTGATGGTCAGATGATGATTACCTGTGCTTAGATTGACTGAGCTGATGCGCCCCACATCATCGTCTGCTATAACCACTTCGCCTCTTAAGCGGTTCACTGCAATTGCCTTTAGACTGTTGAAAGTTGCCTCTTTTGCTGGACGTCCATCACCACTGGCCCCTCCACTGCCAGACCCCGCAAATGTGTCAACTAGGGGGCCTGACGCGCAATGTAGAAGGCAAGGTCTCACTGTTGAATAGATGAAACGTCTTGCATCAGTACGAAGCCGGCAGAAGCTTTGCTTGCACTGAAGTGCATCAACTCAGTTTTGGCGGAGAGAAGCAGGCCTGCTTGAAGAGCTCAAGCATCCAACTAGGCTGTTGCATACCACTTTGGCAGTAATATCCAGGTGGGCACGGATATCCTTCAGAATTCTCGATGCAGATGGTCCCAGAAGTTGCATTCTCGGGACTATGTGTTGCTGCCCTGCTCTTGCAGACGTAGCCTCCACGACACCTGCCAGTCGGCCACTCAAGAGCCTCGCTTGCACAGTAAAAGCCTGTTGGGCAAGGCGTGGGTGCTGTGGATTTCTCAGGACAGTACTCGCCATAGCTGCAAGTCGTGGGGATGGCAGCGCCTGCGCCTTCAGGGCAGTAGAATCCTACAGGAGAGAACAGGAACAATGGACCAAAGGCGAGTCAATTCCGTCAAAAATGAATCGGCCAAACCGACAACGGTATCCAGGAGAACGTTATCTGCTCCATAGGATACAGCGCCAAGGGAAGGGGTATGTCACAACTATGCTGAACGTTTTCTCGACTGTTTCGAGACAGCTATGAATCTCAGCAGCACATTGCTGACCTGCAGGGCAGTTCGCCATAGCGTTGCTTCCTGATGTTCCTGTTCCTGGGGTGTTGCACATTTGGCCTCCTTCGCAAAGCTGGCAGTCCTCTATGGACGTTGCACCCTCGATTTTACCAAAGGTCCCTTGTGGACAAGGGTACTGATACTGATGTTGAGTGCCAGGGGGACAATAGAACCCGATTGGACAGGGTTTAGGGTCTATTGAGCCAACTGTGCAGTACGAACCTGTTTCAAACAATGGCAAACACACTGACAGGTACAACGCTGAGCTTGTATTCGTAAGAAACGCTGAACTGCTGCAGCGGCCGCCGGCGCACCTTGTGGACATGTGATGCACGATGTTGCACCGCTCTGCGGCTGGTATGTGCCTCCGCTGCAAGGAATAGGCTCTGCAGATCCCTCGGGGCAGTAGTGCCCTGCAGTACAAACTTTGCCATGATCGACGGGAGTTGAACTCCCTTCGCCGCAGAAGAAGCCTGCCAGCGCACCAAACACAACAGTCGAAGTTGTGATTGACTATTGGATGATTGCTTGAGAGAGCGAACACCTCGCGATATCAGACGCTTGGGCCTTTCGTTGCTGTTGACAAGCTGTTTGCACTTCTCACCGGCGCTACAGTACCCTGAAGGAGCTGAAAGCCCAGGCAGGGAGCAGAATTGGCCAGGAGGACACTTTTGACACTGTGGCTCTTCCCATGCACCCCTGGGCACACGGTGCACTACACCTAAGCAGATTTGGTATGATTTTATTTCCACACGACCGTTCGCAGGGTCATTTACTTTTGAAACAGGCAAGGGGTGTGGTGCGTTAGGCTCCAATCAGTGGGAGGATGAATATTTGACGGCAAGATAACACTTAGCGCTGTGTTTAGTTAGGCCAAGCAGCTTACGATGCAGGGAGGTATGTTCCCGCGGGGCACTGGACTTTTGAGTTGGTACCTGCTGGACAATAATGCCCCGGGGGGCATGCATTCGCCGAGTTGGAGGGCTCCTGTGAACCTGCATGCGCGGCATCAAGCCCATACGGCCCTTACCTAGGCTTGACGGAACGCCACAGTGGAGGACATGCCAAACAATCTCTCGCTGAGGGATCCTCAAAGTAACCAAATTGCCAATTGGAGAGCTCCCCTAACCTTCATCGCAGAAGAACCCTGCTTGGCATTCTCCTGAGTGAACTGAAAGCCCCATGGAGGCGCAGTATTTTCCAACGGGACATTTTTGCGGAGTACCAGTTCCTGCGGGGCAGATGTGTCCGACTGGACAGAGACCTGCCTCGACACAGAGTTTTGGATAGAATATGCTTTCAATACCTTCATCTGGAGCTTCCACATTCCCGCACCTGCAAATACATATAGAATGCTTGCTAGTAGACAATGTTGTGTACCGCAGGCTAGGCATAGCCGCCTACCACGAGTACTTCAAAGCTTCTAGCGTGAGAGCTCCGTAGGCGCTGAGCAATCAATAGTGGCAGCTCTGTAGGGTAGGAAAAGAGCACGGACCTGATGTAGAAAGAAGACTCCTTCTCCTCAATCCCAACACATCCTTCTATTCTCTGACACAGATCTTCTGCTTCCTTCTTTGTAGAAAGGGGATCGTTGCTTGAACTGCAGGTTCCCGTTCCCTTGCCCAAAACTCCCGACTCGTACACACATGCTGCACCACATCATGCTTGCAGGTTGGTCACCTCGTCTAAGTCAAGTGTGCATATCGTGATGTAAATCTCCCTGAATTAACACGGGAGGTGGCACCTATTTAGGCTTACCGCTAAGCACTTCGTTAGCATAACGTGCTCCACTGGAGCAGTAGAAGCCCGCTGCGCACTTTCCAGATGGTTCAGCGAGGCCTGCACTGCCGCAGTATTTACCAGGAGGACAGGGCAAGCAGCTCAGTACTGACGCAATTCCCTCCTTTGGATTGTAGAAGCCTAAACGTACAAGCGTAAAAGCGCGAAGAAACAGCTTGTAGCTTACTTGTATGGTGTACTTACCGCGACCAGCATGTTAGCTCCCGTCGAACTTCTGCCCACCTGGAGGACACAGGTATTCCTTGGCATGATTTGATCCTCTAGGGCAGAAAGATCCCTTTGGACAAATATATTTTTTGTCGAAACTCACTTCAGCACCCATGGGGCAGTAGTACCCCCCAGCACATGGGTTGCAGAACGTGCTGCCTGGCATATCTTGGTAGGTTCCCTTTGATTCAGAGAGACACCAGCATGCTGGAACAGCTATTTCTATTCGTAGCCTCTGTAAGTGGATCTCCTAAACTAAGCGCAACAAGGGCAGTCTTTTATACTCACGGGGCGGCACGGGATTTCAAAGCTTGAACCCATTGGACACATATGCCCTACACGACATTTGTTTGCCGGTGGTTCCGCTTGACTCGATCCTTGCACACAGCACACAAGGATGGCCACACTGGCATTTGATCCTGGTATGCTGCGCCTGAGTATCCCTTGGCTGTGAAGAGCGCATGAAGTGCACAGACGTTAGATCCCAACAACCTGAAACGTATCCCGCATGCACCTTACCTTCCTCGCAGAAATACCCCGGTGAACACTGGGCATTTGGCTGAGCAAGGCCTTCGTTCTCACAGTACCTGCAGAAAGGGATAATCATGTTGCTCAGCCAGGAGATTTGTGACGTGGATGGGGAACGGAAATGAGTTGGCGTATGCTTGAGCAGCCACTGTGAAACGTTATCCACTCAATACTTGATTTCGAATTGCAGCGGTGAATGCTTGATGCGACGAGCAAACCTACCAGCCTGCTTTGCATTGGATGCAATCATTCTGGTTGGAGGCACGCGTTGACGGCTGATATGTGCCGGCAGGGCAATGAACAGGGTTTGGTGTTCCCTCAGGGCAATATGAACCAGATGGACATGGCCCATTCCCGAAGGAATCAGTTTCCTGCACAAAAATGGAGAGTACGAGAACATGTATTTTGGTGTTGGAGGGAGAACGAGCTAAGGCATCCATGACAATGAGCTGTCAAGCTGCCGTTGCTGCCATAACTACTATCGACTCTTGTTAGTAGCACAGAAGACAGGGGAACCTCCTACAAGGGGTGCGATGCTTGTACTTCTCGCAGCACAGTAGTAGCCGGCAGCGCAATCTCCTGTGGGGTTTTCCAGCCCTTCCGTTTGGCAATATTTTCCCGCGGGGCACGGCAGGCAGTCATCGATGCTCGTCGCCTTTGTCTTGGGGTTGTAAGTACCCGTAGGGCAATTCTTGTGCATTATTGAGCCCTCTTCACAGTACGTACCCACTCTACAATCCTTTTGGTTCTGCGTTAGCGTGCCCATGCCCTAATCACACAGCAAGGCTCCTCAACCCGTATATGGCCGTGTAATATCTCTAGCTTTTAGAGATTTTAATGCTTGTAAATGGAGGCAAAGAACGTTGTAGCACCTCGGCATCTACGGGCTCAGCGCACCGCTTCGTCACAATAATATCCAGCTGGGCAGGGGCGGCAAGCTGTCATTCCTTGCTGATCAGCATGCGTTCCAGGCTTGCAATGAAGCGCGATGGCGCTCCCCTCAGGGGCATACGTTCCAAGTGGGGCGATTGTACCTTGGGGGTTGCTCGAGCCTTCTTGACAGAAGTACCCAGCCTTGCATGGCCCCACAACAGGATGCCCGTCGACAACAGTGCAGTAAGAACCGGGAAAACATTTCCTGCAGTCAGTGGCTGATGTACCACCTTCGTACGGATTGAACTGGCCATCTACGCATGCTTGAAGTTGCGTCGCTCCTTCTCCGCAGTAGCCGAACGAGGGGCAGACGACACCTGAAAGGGAAGCAGAGCAACATGAGCACATGTGAAGGTGCATGCAGCCAGGGTGCTGGTTGACACTCCAGAACACGTGGCCCCAGAATCGAAGTACACAATCATCGTAAAAATCATTGTCAGGCAAAGCACCTCATTTATTGTAATGAAAATTGTGACCCGCACGGTCCCCTCGCCGTGGAAATTTCCTCGTACACTGGATAAGAGAGAGCGTGGAGAAATGGATTTCTAAGAGCTTGCCACTCAAATTGCCAACTACAAGAATTTGCTGAGGGAAACCCAGGCATTTATATTTTCCGACTGAATGAAGGTTCATTCGTAGCCTATCATTAGCAACCCCAGGGTGGCGAAGCGCTGGGAGTTGCGAGCAATTTTACGGGGGTTCACGCTGCAGCTTGCTATCCTCTGAACATGGTGATGTGTCATGCTCCCTCTCTCTCTCGAGATGCCAATGCAAGATCTGCAGTCTCAAGAGAGCGTTGTGGGTGCGGCCGCTCAGGCAGGTTTGGGTTGAGCAATGGATGCAACCAGCGCTTAAAAGCTTTCAGTTGCCATCACTGCGACAGCGTTCTCCCTTTATACCAATGCCGTGCTGTTAAGATCTGATGCAATGCTTCGATATGCAGTTTGAGGTGCAAGTGACTCATATGTAGGCTGGGCATGTTTTGCTGTACCAGGAACCCTCCACGCGATTAGAGATTAAAACAAGGCATGTGGCATGCGAAGCTCTGCTCAAAATTACCAGAAGTTTGGTGACATATGCGCGAACTAGGAAAATTCCCATTCGTGTATTGGGGAATCTCATAGGTGTTTTGCAGCCAAGTGGCTTTTTTCTTCTCTACACTCACCTGTCAGGCCGTCTCGAGGAGCAGGGTTGGTGGCTCTTTCCAGACAGAGTGTGCCAGCAGCGCATGGCCCTGTCGGTGCGGAAAGCCCGGGCGTTTCACAGTAGTGCCCTGCAGGGCAAGGCTTGCAGTCTTGTTCGGATTGGGCTCCCGGCGAATCCCTGCATACACGTTCGAATGTTGAGGGCTTTTCTGAACAACCTCCTTGGTTTCCTCCAAAGCCGCTAATGCGCAGGGGACGCTTTCTCACCGGACAGTCCCTTTTGGGCAGACTCTCGGCTCAGAAGACCCCACGGGGCAATAGTTCCCTGCTGGGCATTCTTTTGGTTGAACCACCGCAGTGCCACAGTACTTTCCAGCGGGACACGGTATGCAGTCGTTCGCCGATCTTCCCCCGGGGTTCGGATTGTATGTTCTGCTCGTAAAATACACAGGGGGAGTCCCAAAAACACTCCCAAGAAGTAACTGCTCATAAGCTCTAATTTGTGCAGCCCCTATGTAAAGTCACTTGTGCTATACCAGTCTATCATCAACCGGAGTTAGACATCAGCGCCATGCTAGTATCGTGTACGGCAGAAAAATCGCTCCTTACTGAGCCGGGCAGGCGACCTGATCAGGCTTGGATGACCCCGGTGGACAGAAATAACCCTGTGAATTTATACGGTTCCCACACAAAAAGGATCTGTGCAGAGACGGAAGCGCACGTATGTACCAGGGTAACTCATCTTTCTCCTGCAACTAACCTCTTTGCAGGGGCCAGTGCCATTGGCAGATACCGAGCCTGGTTCGGCGTAAGTCCCCGCCTTGGATATCATGCAGTCCGATACTCCCGTACGTCCCACCAAAGGATTGTACGTCCCGCCTGGACAGGGGATTGCTTTTGCCGTTCCGTGCGGACAGTAGTGGCCTTGGGGACACTTCGTACTCTTTGACAGGTCAGCTGCAGCAAAATAGAACTACTCGGAAATGCCATATCAGTGACAGACAAAGGGATAAGACCCTCTGGGGCGAGACTGCCGGAGTTTCCACTTACCCCACCCTTCTTGGTCGCACAGCATTCCGGCGCTGCATCGATAATTCGACAGCATATCGTATGTCGTGACATCTAGTGGACAGTATGAGCCCTAAGACACAAGGGGGCAGTAGGGTAGTGCCCTTAGGGTCTGTTATCACGGTGGATTCAGAAGAATATTCGTCTTAATTCCAACAATAATTCATTAACTATTGGCTTGCTAAACTGTTGTACGGCTTGCCTTGGGACACTTGATACATATTGCGTCTCCTTCCTTAGATGTATACCCCGGCCCACAGGGTGTTCGCACCCCGCCGGAGCAGCTGTAACCCGACGGGCACCTCTTGCACATTGAGGGATGGTCTCCTGGACCGGGATACTTGGTGCCGTAGCCATCGCTGTAAGTGCCTACGTGCACAAGGCTCAAAAGGACCGTGCGGGAGAGTGAAAGGAAGCAAAGAAATGCGGTTGTGCACTCTTCGCCTCTAAACGCCACTGCACATTCATTACTGTGTGCTTCTTCAGAATTGCCTCTTCAGAGTGGAGTCACCCGCAGGGCAGTCTTGAGGCGCAGAGGAACCTTGGGGGCAATATTTCCCTGCTGGACAGGGCAGGCATTGCATAACGTCCTGCAGGCATTTGAACAGTGCAAAGCGGGGTGGATATATACAACGTCGGACACTTCTACAAGACATCGCCCCCTTAAGCAGCATCTGCTTACGATAGCCGAGGTGTTGGCGTTGTAGGTGCCTCCTGGACACGGGTGGTGGTCAGGGGACTCTGTCCGCTTGGGACAGTACGACCCCCTGGGGCATGGTATCTGTTCTTTTGAGGCTTGCGGACAGTAGTAGCCCGGCAGGCAAGAAATGCACTCGCCAGCATCCGCCAGCGCTGGAACATTGGAGTAAGTCCCAGGTGGACAGGGCCTTTCCTTGCCTACTATTGTACCTGGGGAACGCATTTCATAGTTAATTCAACATAGCCAACGTGAAACACGCAGGCTACAGCGATACTAGCTTTAATTAACACTGTTAGCATTCCTCCGGCATTTGTTTGAGCAAACCCCACCGGTGGGACAGTAGTATCCTGCAGGGCACTTCTTGTATTGGTTTGTCTCGCTATCACAACTCTGAATGGGAAAGCAACGGCACAGCAGTTCTACTGAGTGGTTCCCGGGACACAGGGTGCCGGCAAAATTCAGAACTGTGCTGCTTTCATTAGCGCAGCTCCTGTAGTGGTCGGCCGAATTGCAGCACACTGTGAATGCAACAGGTGGATAATGACTGCGAGAATCGCAGGTGCAGATGTTTTGTTGCACATTGGCAGATGTGTGTCTATTTGAGGAACCCTCAGCATCCCCACAAACATAATAGTATGCAGAAAATGCATTGCATGATAGTATGCAACGGATATATATTAATAATATGATTACTTTCCCGGTGATTCGTAGCCGGAACATTTCGGCCGAAACTAAGCCTGGCAGCAAGTGCTCTAGGTGCGTGCAAGAGCCAGCTGGTTAGATGCTGATAAGAACTTCAAAGTGCTGAAGGCTAGCTGTTGTAGGCGGAACATGCAATGCAGCTCAGGCGCAACTCACTATGCGTGGATGGCATATCTCGCAATGTAGTGTGGAAGTGCCGGTCTGAAACCGACTGATGTGGCCGGGGGGGCACGACAGCTCCTTTCCTTTCCAGGTGTAGGGCTTGTGTGAAGTGTTTCTAAGAAGCACAAAGAGGGCAACCGCAATCGTAGCAGCAGCGCAACGCCTTCCGATCAACCACTTTTCATCTACGCTATTGCTAGTACATTCACCAGAACTGGTGGGCAAGTTGGTGAGAACAGCTGCAGAGACATATATCAACACCGGGGCCAATGTGAACGTAAACATGAAATCGTAGCGAACCTTCTTCGTAGCACTAGGGTCTCAGCTGTTTGTACCGGCATGAAGCCTGGAGGGAAGATGATGCACGAATCAACCGAGATGGCTGCATCTGTCTTGCTGAAGGTTCCCAAGGGACAAGGTATTGCCTGTGATGAATTGGGACAGTAGTAACCCATGGGGCAGGTAATGCAAGCGGACATATCGTATGCAGCTGCACAGAAAGCGCACGCATTTTCCTTGGCGCTTCGTTAATAATGACTTCAAAAGTGTAATGCAGTGGGGGTTGCACGGCTTCTGAGGAACGGATCCCTCTCAAAAGCTTAGCTTCCGAAGCAAGGCAATCGAGGCAACCAAAAGCAGTTCAAGCCACCGGACTTGCCTTGATCCGCTGGGCTGCCTCTTATGGTTCCGAGGGGACATCTTTGCTTAGGTGTCCCCCGCCCCATGCATATATCTTCAGTTGGGCAGATCTGTACAGTAGTCGACCCCTCTGGGCAGTATGTGCCTGGGGGGCACTCATAGGCTTGATGAAGAGACATTATATTTGCCGAGACGCTGAAGTAACCTAGAACAGAACATGGAGGGCCATGGCAACCGCTGTCAACCACTGGGTGTTTATGGTTTAAGAAGGGTCGAACTCTGCTCACACGTCGCTGAACTTGCTAGTGGAATGGCGGCGGCATGGGTGGTGAAGACCCTACGCCCTTATAACTATATAAACGCGCCCATGTACCATACATATGTATATGGAGAATACATATTATATATGTTCAATATGCGTTGGCGATAAGTAATATGCAGTGAACCTAAGCATTCTGTGATTGCTCACCCTCCGGTAGCGGTATTGGGGCTGACGCCCCAGGAGGACAGAGGGTCCCTTTGTCGCACTGGAAGCATCTGCCTTTTGCACAGTACCCTAAGGGGCCATATCCAGAGCAGCCAGTTCCTTGGTTGTAGGTTCCTTCGGGGCACATCGGGTCTGCACGCGGACCGATGCTGCACAAGAAGGAACCACATCCCCCCGACCATCGACTCTAAACGCTACGCGGTTTGTGACAGCGAGCATAACCATGCACATAATCAGAAGCACATCTAGAAATGCAGGACCAAATGCACATGCGAAACGTGCCGTCACAAAGATACAGTTCCTGCTAGCGGAGAGACGCGACACGCGAAAGTTGCTAACCAAAAGAACATAAAACCCCATTGAACGTTGCAGAACTCTGTACGCTAGACCCTAAATGCGTAGCTCGAAGACGTAAACCCTAAACAAAACAGGCTCAAGCAGTCGAAGCTGGAGTATCCGAAGACAGCGCACTTTTCGCGAATCTGCAAGTCCAACAAGCTCTCGGCCAGCGGCTCCGCTTTTGAGCAGACTCCTGCGCCTTCCAGAGAAGTATAGCCGGGCTTGCATGCCTTGGGGTCTTCTTCTTTACAGTGAAATTCTGAAAAAGCAAGCATCCAACACCCCCGAGGCACAAAATTACAGGTTAAATTTTGGTGTATTTCCCTCGTAGCAGTGCATTAAGCCAGAGACAGAGTACAAGGAGGCGGCTCTCAACAGATGGAGAAACAAGGATTGAGAAGCGTAAAAGGCACAAAAGAGCGACAGCGAATGCACAACTCAGCTATCCAGAAGCATATTGTCGATAGAAACGCAACAAAATTATCTGCTGAATCTGCTCAATTAGATACATCTATTGGGGGAAACAGCTTCGAGCGGTATTTCAACGGCCTAGAGCCAGTTGATCCTAACCTGTAGAATTCGTAACAAGAGGGAGAGCTGAGCTACCAAAGAATGCCCCACTAGAGCCGAAATCTAAAGCGTATTCATCCTTCTCACCCTAAACCTATCTAGCTTTTTGAGATGAAGACAATCCAAAACGCAGGGTTCAAGACTATTCAAAAACGCATAGTACAGCAACTGTGGTTAGCTAGCTGGGCAGCTAGCTAGTCAGTAAGCCAGCTAACGTACCTCTGGGGCAAGGCTTGCACAATTGCTGCCCCATGGGGGCGAACTGCGTCGGCCGTTCACAGGGGACCTTTTCAAGGGGTGTTGGGCAGGCGTGGTTCTTAGGACAAGGTAGGCAAGAAGGCATTCCCTGCGCCAAAAAAAGGAAATACAAATCTAAACCCTAAACTAAAACCATAGTCCACAAAGATAAGCCAAGCTGTGGCTGGTGGCCCCGTTTCTTGTTTAGAAACTTATCAGATCAAAGCGTTGCTGGTAGCTGCAAGCCTTACCTCTCTGAATATCATATTCTACAGATGATCTAGTAAATATATATAAATTCCGCATGCATACATATATACATATATGCACGCACTGTATCACGTACAGCCCTCGACTGAGTGCATGAAACATACTACGAAGGTGCAAGTGTATGCCAAACATACGTAAAAGATACGTTACATATACATACTTATGTATATGGTGAGCTAGTCATGTGTGCATATACGTGAGGGGGCGTTTGCTTCATGTGTGCATTTCGCGTGATCGTACAGACCTCCATAGAATATTCGCCGGGGTTGCAAGGAACAAGCGGGGTTGTCCCAGGAAAAGAAAAGCATTTAAATCCCGCTGGACATGGGCTGCATGCAGTTGATCCAGCTTCACTGTACGTCCCAGAAGGGCAGGCCTGCGGTGTTAGCGGACATCGGGCGTTTCCGGTGCAAAGTTAAGGGTTATTGTGTGTTCGCAGGGGTTTAAGGGCCAGCCGAGTGCACTGCGCGGATCTCCCTTACACAGACGCACCTTCATGTCAGCGAACTTGGCTGTGGGGCAGAAGCTGCCTGCGGGACACTGCGTGCACGTTGCAGATCCCGGGAAGCTGTAGGTCCCGGGGAGACAGGGTTGGGGCTCCTCGACCCCCTTCAGAGGACAGAAGTGACCCTCAGGACACTCGACGCATACCCCCTCGCGGCTGTAGCGCCCCGGTGGGCATGCAACAGCCTCGCGCATCGTCACGCATTCGCTGCCTGCACGCACCAGCGCCAAAAATCATATTCCTCCAAAATATAAATAACTATATATAGATATTATACTCTTCTAGCCTCAACGTCTAAGCTCTGAAGCCTAAACCCTAAACAGAACACTTGAACACAAAGGAGTAAGCAGCAAGAGGAGATGGCTTGCCATTGGTGCACAGTCGACAAGTTGCCGCCCCCGCATTGGCTGTGGCTCCTTCAGGGCACGGTTCCGGGCGAGTAGCTCCTTCAGGACAGAAGTGATTTTCTATACACTGCAAGCAGCCGGAGGTTCCTGGCAGCCTGCAGGAACCACCGCCCAGCAGCAGAGCGTCTCTGACAGAGTCGAATGTGCTGGTGCTCGAGGTGTTGACCGGCTGTGTTTCTTGCTGTTGCTATTCGTAGATGTTGGGCTGGTGGCGGCCCTCATATATTGTGATTAATTGCGTGCAAATAACTGGGGTCCTGGGGTGTTAATTAACAGTTGATGCTGGGACGAAGGATCCTGAGTACTTTAAGGGAATGAGATGAAAACCTAACTGTAGTTGTATTAGATGCGACTTCATTTCAAAAGGAGTGCAGAGCACTCAGAAGGCTGCCGCAGAGTGCAGAGTGTCTGGCATTTGGTTTTGGGCTTTAGGGTTTAGCCGAGCACTTCGGAATGGTTTGCTGGGGGTGGAGAGGAGATAAAGGGTGCACGTATGTGAGGTAGTCACTGTGCAGAGACACAGGAGACACTTGCCTGTAGGTGCCTGCTGGACAGTGAGAGAAGCGAGCTGTGCTGCAATGCTGTCCGGGGAGGCAGGGGCAGTGGGCCCTGTAGGTGCCATCAGCGCAGTGCTGCTTGTACACAAGAAGCTGTACAGAAGATTCCCCTGTTTCCTCTGAAGACGAGACAAAGCGGCGGTCTCCCGATTCCATAGACACCAAACACGACTCTAGACCGCTTGGCTGCGTCATATCTGAGCAGCACGCAGAACCGCAGAACTCGTCAAAAAAAGTGCAGCATCAGTAAGGACTCTGACGTAAATACATCCCGTCAGAAGAAGAGCACCAAAACCACAACAGCAGCAGAACCCATATCCCGGGCAGCAGAAGCAAAAGCACCAGTAGAACCAACAACCGCAGCAGAACCACTACCAGCAGCAAATGCAACAGACCTACAATAGCACAATAGCAGCTGAAATCACAACGGCCGCAGTACAGAACCCACAACAGCAGCCATAGCAGATCCCACAGCAGCAGCAGCACCAGCAGCAGCTTTGGTCTCACCGCCATCATCCGTGGCCTTCATGCGAAACGTGGCCCCTCGTTGCCACTGCAGCGGAGTCAAGATTAAGCTGGTGCTGCCAAGATGCTGCAGCAGCGGCCCGCAGTTTAAAGTAATTATTACAACTTCGAGGGGCTGCAGAGACAGACGGAAGGACAACCCTACGGAAGCCCCCGCTAAGACGGCTCCAGGCACCTCCGTCCACACAACCTGAACATATACACACAGGCGTAAACCATAAACCCTCAACCGCACGCACGAAGCAATACGCTATTTACAACAAATCCATACCGTAAACCCTTAAAAGTAGACCCTAAGACCCTATGGCACTCGAAGTGTTTGTTTCACTCGAACTCCTAACCCTAAACCTTAAATCGGAAGGCCCACATTGTGAACCGCAAACCCTTATCGGTAAATCGCAAACCCTAATCCGTACATCCCAATCCCTAGTTCGTAGGACGTAAACCCTAATCCGTAAGCCGTAAACGCTACCCTAATCCATAATCTATATATGGATAACCCTTGTAGTTAAAACCCATGCTGGCCCAGTTGACTTACCTTTCCTGCCCCTTCTTCGGCAACCCAGAAGAAAAGTTCTTCTTTTTCTTGGATCTGAAGGTCCCCTAATTTTCCTTGAAAATGATGGGAGACAGCAACTTTGCTTGCAGCGTGGCCCGAGGCCATGGTCTTTGCAGCAACCTGCAGGGAGGCGCGCCAGACTTTCTACCGTTCCCTGTGTATTATGAAATTGCGGGTGCTACTGCATTGCTTGTGCTGCAGCAGCAGCTGCTGCTTGTTGCGTGCTCCGTTCTGCAGCTTCCAAGGGGTGTGCATGCATCAGCAGAACACTTGCGAAGGGAGCTGACCATGGGGGCTGCCGGAAACAAAGAAGTAACGCGGAGTTGAAGACGCTGAGCTTTTTCCCAGTTCTCTTCGTTAAAGGTAAGGAGCGGCGGCTCTATCACAACACCTACAGGGGCTTCCATTGCCACGTTAATGGGGCCACCCAAGGGGCTGAATCCCAGCGCCACTTCATAAGATAACTGCAGTGGGCCCAGCGCACACATGCAGTTATTCCCCATGCTTGCATATATCCTTGCATGCATCCTTGCGTGCATGCATACATGCATGCATTTGCATGCATGTATGCATGAAAAGATGTGCGTGCATGCATGCGCATGCAAGCATGGATAGACAGATTCACGGGGTACCCCGGGGTTTTGCGCCCACCGAGTCGCCCCGTCTGAGTAGCAGTGGTTGTTGGGGAAGTTGGGAGAAGCGGAGGGAAATTTTATCGTCATCGAGAACTCTAACATCAATAAACGGCTCATCCAGCCACTCGACTGCCTCGGGGCCCCACATGGGGTCTTCTGATTCCACACGCAAGTGCACGCGGTAGTGCTGCAGTAGCAAACCCGAGCCTGGATCGGAGACGTCGGTGCTGTACCGCACGTGCGGGTCGTCCAACGCCTAAACAGACAGCAGCAGCAGCAGCACAAGCAGTAGCAGGTAGCAGCAAGCAACAAGACAAACATGACGAGACGATTCGTCTTATATTTTCGTTGGAATCTCAGTGGACCCTCAGTCTACGTGGTATGGAGACAGTAGGCCTGTGTTCTGTAGCTGTCGCTCTTTCCCCAGGCCCCTTGGAGCTCAGTGCGCATGCATGCATGCATGCATTTGGGGCTTTGCGTCTTGCTCTGCTCTGTGCTGTGTCGTACTTTGATCTGCAGGGATCGGGAGACACCTGTTTCCTTGGGGTTGAAGGTTATCACTGTGGGTTCAACACTAAGAGGGAGAGGCAAGCTATCGACAGCAGCAGCACCTGACAGGGAGATAGGTTCCATATGAGACACATGAATGGTAATGGGAGCCCTGGGTCCCCTGCTAGATAGCAGGGCCTCAAGGGACACGGAGACAGTGCAGGAATCGCTGCCGTCGCTGCTGCCCTCCAGCAGCAAGTCACAAGCGCCGATTGTTATTAATGAGGAGACACGGACGCGGGTGCTTAGAGAGTGGCCCTTCACTGTCCCTTCGCAGCTCGTGCATGCAGCCTGCAGACACAGACACCTCAATGACGAGGAAACAGAGAGATAATCACTGGTCTTAGGCCCTGCATGCAAAGAGCAGCCCTAGAAGCAGCAGCTCCTCCTGCAGCCGACACAGCAGCAACTACATCAGCAGCGCTAGCCAGCGCTAGAGAGCTGCAGCACCTTGAGGTACATCAGATCTTTGGAGGGGGGAAAGGCGAGTTCGCTAAAGACGGCTATGCCAGTGTCTCTTTGCGTTTTTGCTGCAGTTGCTGCTGCTGATGCGAGGAAATCAACGCTTGCTGCTGCTGCATCCTCTCCTTCTGTCTCTCCTTCTGTCTCCTTTCTAGCGCTAAGGTGGATTGTATGGGTGTCAGGCACGGCGTTGCCGTGTGCATCAACGAGCTGTACAGACACCTGAAACCGGTTGCCTGCTGCGATTTCTGGGGGGGGCTGCAGCAGGAAGTGCAGCGCAGCAGGAGCTGCTGCAAGCACGTTAAAGGGCTGACTAAGGGCCTCAAGAGGACGGCCAACTGAAGGAGACAACAGAGAGAAACGGAGACGGTATCCCTCCCCTGCTGTCCCCACTGATAGCCTTGGAAAGGAGACACTTCCTTCTTTAAAGGGTCTCTGTATAACCCCCATTACTCTTGCAATGTCCCCTTGCCCTGTAAGAACATACGTAACTCGTCCTTTTGCATTTTAATCTCCTTCTTGTGCCCATGTTCATCTAGGATGTCTACGTAGATTTCAAATGTTTGTTTATTGTGTCTTTGCTGCTGTAGTGAGGCTCATACAACCACACCTGCATGCGTTTGGGGGCTTGATTTGCCTGGCAGCAGCTGCACAATGACTTCCCCTCGTATGTCTAATATTTTGTTATTAAATGCATCGACTGCCTGTAGCACTGGAGCGGGATTCAGTGGCATTCCTGCAGTAGCGCTTTCAGCAGGCTGCTGCACCAGCTGCAGCGCGAACAATGGACCACTGGTCACATGCACCTCTCGAGATATTGCCGAGAGGCAACCATCGCATGCAGCTTTTATCTGGTAAACCCCCGTCTTTAAAAAGCGCCATTCCTCCACAGAAGCAACGCCTGCAGCAGGTACGCAGCAGCAGCCGCTCCTCAGCAAACTTGTTAAGCAGACTAGCAGCAGCAGCAGCAGCAGCAGATGTCGTGGCACAGCATCCTCTTCTGCTTTTTTGAGCACTAGAGAACCACAAAACCAAGTGAGAGAGAGGGGGCGACATGTAGCAAAGTTCCAGCAGCAGCAGCGACAGCTGCGATTGTTATGAGCTAAAAAAGGCATGCATGGCTGTTGTTGATTGGCTGCAGGTGCAGGAGTTGTCTGTCTCCAAGACCTGCAGTTTGCTGCTTTCTTCTAATTTTAATTCTATTTTTGTGTCTTTACCATTCTCTCTCTGCTGCTCACTGTTAGCAGTCAAAGCGTCCTTGCATGTAGCCCTCAATGTATCTACACTTGCATGCATGCAGCTTCATGCATGCATTGACGTGCATGGCTCAACGTGTCTCTTTGCGCAGGTATTTATGTATGCATGCATGCATGCATGCATGCACGCCTGTATGCGCATTGTGTGGGGCTTACCTTTGCGTGCCCTGACGACAGAGCTTCCCGTGAGGAAAGATCTGTCTGCTTCTTGAAAAGCTACAGTGTCTCCTTTTATTTGTGGGGTGTCTCCTTTTTTATGTGTAATAGAAAAGAAACTAAAGTGCAGCAAACCATCGAAGGAAGGCAGCAAAGCCCCATCTTTTCCTGTTACATGCAGCAGCGCATGCAACGGCTCCCCTGCATGCACTACACTAGGTAACTCCTCAAAAAAGAAAACCAATTTGTCTATAGGTAGAGCCTGCAAAGGCCTATCCTCATCAGCAGCAGCAGCAACATCACCATCGACAGCAGCAGCAAGTCGTTTGCCCTCTTCAGGGTTGTCGTCCCCCAAGGGAGCGGCAGCTGCTGCTTTCTGCACCTTTACATCTTCTTGCGTGTCTGTTGTATGCTGCACGGGGACGGCAGCAGCAGCAGCAGCAGCTTGTGCATCGGCAAAAGCAGCAGCAGCTTGCTGCCAACCCAGGCGCTTTGGCCCGTAGGGTAGATCTGGGGAGGGAGTGAGCGAGAGACGCTCCTGCGGGCGTTCCCCAGGATCGTCCGGGTGACCCTCCCCCCGCCGACTTCCTCCTTCTGCTGCAGCAGCAGCAGCAACAGCAGCAGTTTCAGCAGCTGCTGCTGTTGTTGCGTCCTCTGCTGCTGTTGGTGGGAGGACGAGAATCCAAAGACAGCAGCAGCAGAGCAGCAGCAGCGGGGGGATGAGTCGCAGCATCATGGGGGGTGTGGAGCAACCGCTAGCTGTCCGTGCTGCTGCTGCTGCTGCTGCAGGAGGTGATGCTGCCCTCCCTGCTGCCCCAAGAAAACAAATGAATATAAATAGAACAAAGAAAAGAAGCAAAACGAACAAAACGAAGAAAACAAATAAAATGGTGAGAAAATGTAAACAGCTAGTCAATATAAAAGGATACAGTTTGTTACTGCTGTTCGTCCCTTTTCGTCTCCTTTCCCCCTTACAAGACAGTTAAATAATAAATAACAAACAAAATAAAATAAATAACAAGTCAAACAACATAGATAAATGTATAAACAGCTTGCGGTGTCTCCTCGTGGGGCTGCTGTGTGCTGCTGCTTGCGGCAACAGCAACAGCAACTAGTTGTAGTGCGTAGAGGGGGAGCAGCAGCAGCTTGTTTGTCCCTGTCTCTGTTGCTGCTGTCTCCTCTCATTGTTGTGCTATTACAACGAGCCAATAACTCCTTTAAAAACTTACTTTAACTCTACATATAACTTCATAGAGGGGGAGACACTCGGGGCTGCTGTCTCCTGCTGCTGCTGTCTCCTTGCTGCAGTCCCCTACCAACCGTGCAGCAGCAAAACAAGTCACTTAGCAGCAACAGGAAACACAAGTAATGAATACAAACTCATTTAACACAACGACTCAATACAGTTATTTGCTGCTGCTGCTGTTGCTGCTCTTCATACTGCTGTTGCTGCTGTGCTGCCGTTACTGCTGCTGCTGTTGCTCGTAGCAGCAACACAAGGTCACCTCACGAGACAGCAGAAGCTGCATATACACCTGAAATTGACATCTTATTTATCACGAACTCCGTTTTATATTTTAATAAAATAATAAAAACATTAGTTTTTATTTTTGCTCTAAAAGAAAGTAAAAAGATATCTGCTGCCGTCAGCAGCACAGAAAGCCTCAAGGAGCCTTGTAGTAAAGCAGCAGCAGCAGCAGCAGCAGCAGAGGCAGCAGCAACAGCAGCAGCAGCAGCAGCATCAATAACAAAAACAGCAGCAGATGCAGTGTCATACGAGGGATTTTGCTTACGAACTGCCTTCCTCTCACTGTGGGCGTTGCTGTCTCTTTGCTGCTGTGTCTCTGTAGCTGTCTCCTTTTGTCCCCTCCTTTCTTAACTTTGTCTCCACAAGAGACAGCAAGGAAAGAAGATACTTTTATTTTTTTTAATTCCTCTGCTTGTCTTATTCCCCATCATTATACTTTTTCTCTTCTTCAAGGAGACACGAGACACATCCCTTACTGCTGCCCAGCGGTAGAAGCAAACAGCAGCTCCCCTAAACCACCATGTGCAGCAGCAGCAGCAACAGCTACTGCTACTGCTGGTGCCGCTGTTGCTGCTTCTCCCTCAGCTGCTGTGTACCACCTCAGGGATTTTCTGCGCTGCTTACTGGAGCATAAGTAGCATTTTCCCACTTCGCGACTCCACTGGTGCTGCTGCTGCTGCTGTTGCTGCTGCTGCTGCCAGATAAACTTGCTGCTGTTGCTGCTGCTGCGATGGACTCGGAGGTATGCGACCGTTTGCAGTGCATGCTGCACTACGCGCTGCAGCAGCGTCTGCTGAGTTCCGCGTTGGGGGTCTGCAACAGGGGCTGCTTCTACGCCGACAGCAGCAAGGACAGCGGCAGCAGGAGTAGCAGCGGCAGCGGGAATGTGTTTGTTTTGTGGCGTGCTGTAGCTACAGCCCTTGACCACAGGCCGCAGCAAGCGCTGCTGCTGCTGCGCAGCTTGGAGAGACAGCAGGCAGCAAGTAATGGGGGAGAAATAAAAGAGGGGACAGTTTCATTGTGGTGTCTGCAGCAAGTGCAGCAGGCTATTTTGCTGCTGCAGAAAGGAGACAATCAATACAAGTGCGTTCCTACCCTTTCCTCTAAAGAATCCTGTAAACAGAAGTAGCATTTTGCTGCTTCACACTTCAACTGGTGCTGCTGCTGCTGCTTCTGCTGCTGCCAGATAAACTCGCTGCTTCTGCTGCTGCCGTTTTTTTTTCCCTTGGCATGCATGTCTTTGTATGCAAAGAATAAAATAAAAGGAGAGGAAAATGTTAATCTTCTCAGGGTCGACTCTTTGGTGTCCCCTGCTGCCTCACTGAAGACCAATGCTGCTGCTGCTGCTGCAGCAGCAGCAAAGGGACAGGAGAACGACAGCAGCCTGCTGCTCGTAGCCTCAGCTCTCTCGTACCTCGGTGACTTTGTGGGGGCTTTTGCTGCCTTGCAGGTCAGTTCTCCTCGTATATGCTACCGCTACTGCTGCTGCTGCTGCATCTGCTGCTTCTTCTGCTGTTTTTTATGCATGCATTATGCAGGCTATGAAGACGGAGACAGAAGAAAGCTGCTGCATAGCGGGGTGGCTGCACTTAGAAGTGCATGCAGCACTACACAGACAGCAAGAACAGCAGCAGCAGCAACTGCCGCCGTCGCACAATCAACAGCAGCAACAGCAGCAGCAGGAGCAGCAGCAGCAGGAGCTTGCAGCAGCAGAACGCTACTTCCAGAGGGCGCATCAGCTGAGTCTGTTAGGGAAGAGAGGTACCCCCTCTCCCTTGTCGCTTCTTGGTGTTGCAGAGGTACACCGCAGAAAGAGTCAGTGGGAACAGGCAAGTATTATTAACTGATTAATCAATTAATTATTTAATCAGTTAATTATTTAGTTAATTAATTAACTAGTTAATTAATTATTTAATTATTTATTTAATTAATTAGCCAAATATGCAAAAGTGTACGATGATGACATGCAACACTTTTCCTGCCGCTTGCAGCAGCAACAGCAAATGCCTTCCCCTATTTAGTTGCCGCCCCTTCAGCTGCTCATCTGCCTATACAACCTATGGAGGTTGCTGCTGCTGCTGCTACTGCTGCTACTGCTGCTGCTACTGCTGCTACTGCTGCTGCTGCTGCTACTGCTGCTGCTGCTTCTCCTGCAGGCTTTGGGGCTGGTGGGGTCGCTGCAGTCTCGAGAACCGTGGTTTGCTGCTGCTGCTTTTCACCGTGCGCTGCTGCTGCTGTCGGTATCTCGTTGGGATGAAGCAGCAGCAGCAGCAGCAACATGTGCCGCAGCTGCACCCCCATCTTCCAGCGGCAACGGCGAGTTGCAGCAGCCTGCTGCGCTGCTGCTGTTGCTTCTGCAGCTCTGCAGCAACACACACTCACCAGCAGCTAGCTGCAGCAGCCCCAAGGAGATACTTTGCGCATTGTCTGCTTCTCTTAAGACAGAAGTATGTAAAAGGAGACACTGCTGTCTCCTGTCTCCCTTTTGCTGTTGTTCTTTTCCTTCTTTTGCCGTCTAAACAACTAAACTCTACTACCACTATTACTATTACTATTACTATTACTATTACTATTACTATTACTATTACTATTACTATTACTATTACTATTACTAGTACTAGTACTAGTACTACTACTACTACTACTACTACTACTACTACTACTACTACTACTACTACTACTACTACTACTACTGCGAATGTTGCTGTTAATGTTGCTGCCAGTGCTGCTGTTACTGCTGTGGTTGCTTCTGTTGCTGCTCTGGAGTCCTTTTAGCGCCGCATGCATCTGTGCTTCTGGCTGGTGCAGGAGCCACCTGGCTTTTCGTTTTGTTTGGACGTGTCTCGAGCCCTTTGCTGCTGCTGGGGCTGTCTATACAATGACTGCAGCAGTGACAGCAGCAGCACCGGTAGCAGACTAGGAGATGTTCTGGAGGCGACACTGTCTCTGCTGCAGCAGGGGAGGGCGCAGCTGCAGGCCTCCAATGAGGCTGCTGCTGCGCCGCTGCTGCTCGAATACACTCGAGAGACAGCGCAGCAGCTGCTGTTATGCGGCAGGCTTGTAGAGGCGGAGCGCGACTTTGCAGCAGCAACAGCAGCAGCAGCCACACCGCAGCAGCAGCAAGCGGCTTTTGAAGGAGCAGCACTGAGCTGCCTCCTCCAGGGAAAAACCGCCGAAGCAGCGCAGCAACTAAGACTGGCTCAAGGCGTCAATGTTAGGCCTGCTGTCTCACTGCTCCTGCTGCTGCATACACAGCCAGTCTTGCTGTCGCGCAACATAACTTGGGAGGCTTCTGCAGCAGAACGATGCTCGCTTTGCTGCTGCATGCATCTTTTTGTTGCTGTTATTGCTGCAGGCGGCAAACTGCAGACCCACTGCAACTCAAATTTTGCTGCGGTGGGAGTTAGGAGGCAACTGCAGCAACTCAGCAGCAGACTGCAGCAGCAGCAGCAGCAGCAGCAGCAACGACGGGAAAAGCAACGGCAGCAACACAAATAACACAAGCGGCAACAACATCATCAACGGCAACAACGGCAACAAAAACAACGACGACAGCAACACCAGCAGCAGCAGCAGCCTTGCCGAGCTGGCTGATGGATTGCGTGCTGCTGCAGCAACATGGAGATGGCAGCTGCAGCGTGCATGCGGTTTTAAGTTATATGGGGCTTTAGATGCCCCTCGATGGACAATTGTGTGCTCGCGGCTGCTGCATGCAGTGTCTCTTGCTGCATGCAACCAAGCCCCAAACATAGACAAGTAGGCTGCTGCTGCTGCTGTGCCGCAGCAGCTGCTGCTTCTACCCCTGTTGTTCTGTTGCGGAGAGGCAGCCAACAGCAGCGTATGTATGCAACAGCAAATACATAATCGCGAAGAAGGCACCAAGGAGACACTTCCTGTGCATGCGTCTGAATGCAGCCCCATTGAGCCACTAGGGTTTTGGAGGGCCACTGCACCCATAGCTGCCGCAACAGCCGCAGAGCAGAAGCTGCTGCGGGAGTTGCTGAACCAGGTTGTTGAGATCGCAACGACGCTGCTGCAGCACATACCTACTCACCTTCATGCTCAGGTGAGGTGCTGCTGCGGCTGCATGCATGCAACCTCAGCACAGCAACACACGGGTTATATGGGCCCTAGCGCAGCTCAAGGGGCTCTACATGTGGAAGGAACAACGTGGGTGCTCCTGCTACTCTTGGTGCTGCTGTTGTATTGGCTGCTGCTGGTGTTGCATTTGTTGTTGCTGCTGGATTTGCTACTGCCGTTGATGCTGTTTTCAGCTGCTTCTGGTGAGGGCGCTGCTGCTTTCTGGGGACCTGCAGCGCTGCTCAGACCTGCTGAGCTCGTTAGAGAAGCAGCACCAGGGGGAGACAGCTGCTGCTCTGCTGCTGCTGCTGCATGCGCGCTGCTGTTGCTTGGCGGAGAAGCCTCAGCAAGGCCTTGACTATTTGCTGCTGGCCTTTCAGCAGCAGCCCCATCTGCAGCAGACCTCCGCATGCATACTGTTGCAGGGTGAGCTGTCGGAACACTGGGCAAGCGGGGAAGAGCAGCAGTAGCAGCAGTAGCTGCTGCTGGGGAGGGCCTTCTAATCTCAAAGAGATTGCTGCTGCCTTCCTGTTGTGCTGCTGCTGCTGCTGCATGCAGCTTCGCTGCAGGTGCAGCTAAACTGCATAGAAGAAGCTGTACAGACACTTGAGCCAGCAACGGCTGACAGCTGGTGCCGGGCATTGTCTCGTGCTAGCAGCAGCAACAACAGCAACGGCAACAGCAACAGCAGCAACACCAGCAACGGCAACAAGTGCATGTGCGGGGAGATTGCTGCAAGGAATCTGCGGTGGGCTAGGAGGCTGCGGGGTGTCTCTCCACTGCCGCTGCAGTGTACAGCAGCAGACCGCCTCGAGTTGCTCCTGCTGCTGGTGCTGCTGCTCAGTCGGCAGCAGCAAACAGATAAAGCAAAAGAGTTACTGCTAGCTGCAGCTGAAGCATTCGAATGCGGTGCATGCATCTCCATCAGCGGCCTCTACAGCAGCAGCAGCAGCGGCAGCTGCAGCGGCAGCAGCAGCAAGGGGAGCAAGGGCTTCGAGGAGTGGGTTCAAGGCAAAATAATCCTTGCTGCTGCCGCGCATGCAGCAGAAACAAAAGAGCCGCATGCTGCGCTGCAGCTGCTGCGGCGTGTCCCTCCGGGGTCTTGCTGCAGTGCAGCAGCGTTGGTGTCATCTGCTGAGGTGTACCGGCAGCATCTGCAGGACTCTGCTGCTGCTGTTCGCTGCCTGCGCCGCTCGCTACAGCAGCGACATCTCAGCAGCAGCACTGCAGCAGCAGCAGGGGAGCTGCTGCTGACGCTGCACCGACCAAGAGATGCAGTAACAGCATTTTGCCAAGCAAACGAACTTTGTCCCCAAGACCGGCGCCTCCTCCATCAACTCAGTGAGACACAGAGAAGCGGCAGCAAAAGACGACAGCCTCCTGCTGCTGCTGGTAGTCCTGCTGCTGCTGCTGCTGCTGCTTTAGACGAAGGGCTGGACGATAAATAGAGGGGAGAGCAGACGTAACAGCAGCAGCAGCAGGGCTAACAGCCGAAGTATCACAGCTTAGGGCGTAGGGTTTAATCCTTATGGGGACACGACCAACAGCAACAGATGTACTTGTAGAAAGAGCAGCAGCAGAAACAGCAGCGGCAGCAGAACCAAGAGTCGGTGGAGCTGTAAGAGAAGAAATGCGAACAATCGGCTGTGGTTGCTGTTGTTGGTGCTGCTGTTGTTGTTGCTGCTGCTCTGGTAGTTGAGAGTTTGCGTGCAACACAGGAATATCAGAAGGCTGTTGATAGAGCGTCGATGGAGCTGGCAAGAGCACCTGAGGATTGGCAGCTGCTGCTGCAGCTGCTGCAGCTGCTGCAGCAGATGGGGCGGCCAGGTGCAGCAATCGCAGCAGCAGCATACACTGACAGTCCTCTATTCCTTGAAGGTGACCCTAATGAGCTGCTGCTAAAGATAAGAATTCTTTGTGTTAGAGCCTCTTGCTTAGCAACAGCAGCAGCAGCAGCACAGCCACAGACGAATGCTGCTGAAGACACTGCTGCAAGAGCGAGAGACTATATCGACAGGTATGCTGCTGCTCGTGCTGCTGCTTTTAATGTTGCTTTTTCTGCTACTGATACTGATGCTTTTGATAGTAGTGTTGCTGCTGGTGCTGATGACGGTCGCGGTGGTGATTCTGGGTGCGTTTGGTGCTGCTGCTGCTGCATCATCATCATCAACAGCAGCAGCAGCAGCAATAGAGCAGGTGTGAATGTGCGGCTGCATGTAGGGCCTTGGTGTTGCTGCGGCGGGTGCAGCAGAAGCTGCTGTCGATGCTATCTGACCCCACCAGGACCCCACGCCTCTCCCTCACGCCCAGCAGCAGCAGCAGCAACAGCAGTAACAGCAGCAGCAACAACAGCAGCAACAGCAGCAACAGCAGCAGCAACAGCGGCAGCAGCAGCAAGAGGGTAGTAATGAGCGAGAAGAAGCAGCTGTTATGCGAGGCATCTAAGCAGCTAGCTGCGTTGCTGTGGCAGCTAAAGAGAGATGCTGCTGCTGCTTTAGATGTCTGCAGCAGAGCAATCCAGCACAGCAGCGCAGACACCGAGTTGCATGCGCTGCGTTGCCGGGTGTCTCTGCAGCTAGGCTGCATGCACACAGCAGAAGAATCTCTTAAATGTCTCCGCGAACTAGATAGCAACAACCCCACATGTACGCCCTGCTGCTGCTGCTGCTGCTGTCATGCTGCTGCAGCACGTTACGTGCTGCTGCTGTCGCTGTTGCAGATGACTTCCGGATGCAGCAGACTGCTGCTTGTTGGCTGGAGCTGCTGGTTGCTGCTGCTGGTTGCTGGTGCTGGCCGTTGCTGTTTCTGCTTCTGGCTGTTGCTGTTGCTGTTGCTGCTGCAGGTTGGGGTAAATGTGGAAGCGCTGCTGCTGTGAAGGTTTGTCGTGGGTATGCGCTGCTAATGCTGCTGCTGCAGTGTGCGAGCTGCAGGTACACCTGGTTGCTGCTGCGCTGCAGCGGGGACCGCAGTCTCTTGAAGAGCTGCTGCCGCATGCGCTGCAACTCATTAGGCAGCAGAAGGTGTCTTTTGCTGCTTTAGAAGCAGCGCTGCTGCTGCTGCGGCGGCGGGGCCTGCAGGAGGGTTACGACGAGGTCTGCTCCCTGCTGCAGCAGCAGCAGCACCACCAACAACAGCAACAGCAGCAGGAACCTGACACCACCAGGATCCGGACGCTTGCCTACTGCGAAGCTCTCGTCCATAAGTGCGCGTCTGCAACAAACCCTAAACCCTACACCCTAAACTCTCAGTCTCTGATTTACGCCTTCAGTCAGCAGCAGCAGCAGCAGCCTAGGTCCCCTTGCTGCTGCTTCTGTTTAACTGGTGCTGCAGATGGTGCTGTAGGCCAGAGATTGCGCTGCAGCGGTTTGTTGCTGCTCAAGAGCTGCCGCTGCTGCAGCAGTTGTCTCTGCAGCAGCAGTTGGAGTTGCTGCTGCGCCCCTTTGGTGCTGCTGAATCAGAATGGCTGCAGCAGAGTTCAACACGCAAGCGTCTGACAACTGTTTTATCCTGTGCAGCAGCAGCAGCAGGAATCGAAGCAGCAGCAACAGCTGCAGCTTCTGCTGCTGCACCGCAGCTGTTACCCCAGCCCTGGGAGCAACTGGGGATTGAGAAACTGCAGCAGATTTTGTTGCTGCCAGCAGCGGCATCCTCCGCCCCAGGAGAGTACGCACCACCAGAGAGAAGCAATAGCAGCAGCAGCAACAGCAGCAGCAACAGTAGCAGCAGCAACAGCAGCAGCAGCAGCAGCAGCAATGCTTCTGTATTGGAAGCTGCTGAGGCGCTTCTGTCTCGATGGGAGAAGACACAAGGAGCAGCAGCAGACACAGCAAACAATTATTTGCTTCAGGCGTACAGACAGGAGATAGCAGTGCTGTCGGGGAAAAGAGCTGCAGCAGAAGCTGCGCTGCAGCAAATGAAGCAGCTGCTGCAGGGGTTTCAGCAGCAGCAACAGCAACAGGAGCCCCTGCCGCTGCAGCCGCCGCTGCTGTTACCCCATGTGCATGCGCTCTTTGTTGCCGCAGAAGCCTATGTCGTCCTCGGACAACCTGCAAAAGCCCGCTCCTTGTTGCAGCAGGCAGCAGCAGCAGCAGCACAGGCAGAGCAGGCAGCAGCAGCAGCAGCTGCAGCAGCAGCAACAGCAGCAGCAGCACCCCGCCCAGAGTTAGACCCCGTGCAGCTCGCTGAGGCAACAGCTAGAGTTCAGCTGCTGCTTGCCGAGCTGCTGCTAGGGGATCGGCAGCAAGAGGCAGCAGCAGCAGCAGCAACAGCAGCAGCAGCAGCAATTGGCCCCAATTATAAAACATCGGAAATCCTCGCAAAGGTCGCAGAGAAACAAAAACAATATGACAAAGCAGCATCTCATTATAAAGATGTTTGTTTAACGAGAAACCCTAAACCCTAAACCCTAAACCCTAAACCCTAAACACTAAACCGTAAACCCGAAACTCGTGCAAATAGAGCAGGACTACAAAAGAACACAATAAATAAACAATCAACTATAAAAAGGAGGGTTTATAGAGATACTATAAACCCCGAGGGTTTAGGTAACCCTAAACACGAGGGTTTAGGGTTTAGCTGGTTTGTAACCTCCCAACACCTGCAAGGGTTTGAGCTGCCAAACAAGCAGCAGATTCAGTTGCAGCAGCAAGGGGACTTCTTACTGCAGCAGCAGCAGCAGCAAGAACAGCAGCAGAAGTACTGGAATGCTGTGTGTTTGTGTGTTGCAGGCCCTAAATCAGCACCCTAGACAGCTGCAGCTGCTGCTGCGGCAGGCGCTGCTGCAGCTGCAGCAGCAGCAGCTGCTGCCTGCCCTTGCAGGCTGTCAGAAGTTAATCTCCCATTGCCCTTCTGTTAAGAAGCAGCTGCAGCACCTCCTTGACTCTATAAGAGCAAAACTTAGGCCTTGAGGGTTTAGGGTTTAGGGTTTGAGCAAGTGCAGCAGCAGCAGCTGCTGGCAGCAGCAGCAGCTGGACTTTATCAGATCTAGACTCAGGCTTTGAGGGTTTAGGGTTTAGGGTTTAAGGAGGCCAAATGTACCTGTGGTGTCTGAAGGTTGCTGCTAAGGGGCCTCCTTGAGGGTTTCGGAGGTTTAGGGTTTTATGTTACTACAAGTACTCTAAACCCTAAACCCTAAGCCGCTCTCTCTCTTGTATTGCCATGAGGGTTGAGGGTTTAGGGGGTCTAGGGCTTGGCAAAGGTTTCGACTTGGATGTAATAAAGCACTAAGCCTTCGCTAAACCCTAAACCCTCTAAACCCTCTAAGCCCTCTAAACCCTAGACTGTATTACTTAAGGATTAGGCAGCGGTCTATGTGAGGGTTTATAAGAATTAGTGTTTAGGGTTTTGAGTTCAGGGTTTAGGGTTTAGGGTTTGAGGTGAATGACGTGTCTTCGCAGCAGATTGTGATTTCTTCAAAGCAATAAAAGGATGTGCAGGAATTGCTGCTGCTGCTGTTGCTGCTGTTGCTGCCGCAGCCGCCGCTGCTGCCGCTACCACTACTGCTGCTACTTACTGCTGCTGCTGCTGCTTCTGTCCGTTCGTTCCTTCGTTCCTTTTTGCTGCGTTCCTTCCGTATATGACAATTATGAATATTTAAAATAAAAACAATTTATTTTTATATTTTAATTCTTTTTTTATTTATTTTTTATATTTTAATCGCCTAAGAAAGAAGTACAACAACAACCCCACCCTCTCCTTGCCAGTAGTGTGTCGGCGGCCCCCCTTGCTGCTGCGGTGTACAGGCAGCTAATTAAATAAGAAATTTCCTCATTTTAATTAAATTGTTTTTTTTTGTTTTAAAAAGGGTCCCTAGCTGCCTCAGCAGCAGCAGCAGCAGCAACAGCAGCAGCAGCAGCAAGACCAGCAGCAGCAAGACCAGCGGTTTAGAGCGACCAGTGCAGCAGCAGGAATCTTTTTTCTTCTCTTTTTTTTTCCCCTTTTTGTTTAAGTCATGAAAGAATATAAAATAAAATAAATAAATTTAATTTAGTTTATATTTATTTATTTATTTATTTATTTAATTTATATTTATTTATTTATTTCTTATGCAATGGCTGTCGCTAACACTAACCTGCAAAACTACAACAGCGAACTTGTGCAGTGTATAGAAGACCTAAAAAGAAAAAGAGACGAAGTTAATAGACAAATAGAAGAGGCAAACCCTAAACCCTAAACCCTAAACCCTAATCCGCAAACCCTAAACCCTGATCCGCAAACCCTAAACCCTAATATATCCTGTATCCTAAATCTTAAGCCCCGAAGCCTAAACCCTAATCCTCAAACCCTAAGCCGTTAAACACTGAACCCTAAACCCCAAACCCTAAACCCTAATTAATCCTGATGCGCAGCAGCAGCAAGGGCTTAGTGCCTTCCTTCTTGTGCTGTCTGTACACCTGCAGGAAGAAAGAGATAAAGAAAAAATACAAAGAGAAATCGCACTTCTACAAGAAAGACTGCAGAGACTTAAAGGTAAATGACACACACAGCAGCAGCAGCAGCAACAGCAGCAGCAGCAGCACGAGCAGCATGAGCAGCACGAGCAGCAAAAGCAGCAACAGCAAGCAGGAACAGCACATCCGAGAAAAGAGACACTAGGAAAAGCCCAATAAGCAGAAACAGCAACATTAGCAGCAGCAGCAGCAACAACAGCAGCAGCAGCAACAGCAGCAGCAGCAGCAGCAGCAAGAATTGTATATGTATTTGTGTATAGAGAGTCTAACAAGGAAGATACATGCAAGACAAGAGTATGATAAAACTATTGAGGAGACAGAAGGAGCTTATACTAAGGTACTCCTTCCTCTCCCCTCTCTCCTCTTATTTACTGTGTCTCCTTTTTATTTATTTACTGTCTTTTTTTTTATTTATTTACTGTCTTTTTTCTATTTATTTACTGTCTCCTTTTTATTTATTTACTGTGTCTCCCTTTTATTTATTTACTGTCTCCTTTTTATTTATTTACTGTCTCCTTTTTATTTATTTACTGTCTCCTTTTTATTTTTACTGTCTCCTTTTTATTAATTATGTGTCCCCTTTTATTTCCTGTCTCCTTTTGTCTGTCTCCTGTCTGTTTGTCTCCTGTTAATGCCTTGCCTGTCTCCTTTTCCCTCTTGTCTCCGTTTATAATCCATCTGTCTCCTTTTATTATTTATGTGTCTCCTTTTACCTCTGTCTCCTTTTCTTATGTGTCTCCTTTTATGTGTCTCCTTTTATGTGTCTCCTTTTCTTATGTGTCTTCTTTTATCTGTCTCCTTTTTCCTCTATCTGTCTCCTTTTCCCTCTATCTGTCTCCTTTTCTTATGTGTCTCCTTTTATTATGTGTCTCCTTTTATGTGTCCCCTTCTATGTGTCTCCTTTTCTTATGTGTCTCCTTGTACCTCTATCTGTCTCCTTTTTTTATGTGTCGCCTTTTCTTATGTGTCTCCTTGTACCTCTATCTGTCTCCTTTTCTTATGTGTCTCCTTTTACCTTTATCTGTCTCCTTTTCTTATGTGTCTCCTTGTACCTCTATCTGTCTCCTTTTCTTATGTGTCTCCTTTTCTTATGTGTCTCTTTTTACCTCTATCTGTCCCCTTTTCTTATATGTCTCCTTTTCTTATGTGTCTCCTTGTACCTCTATCTGTCTCCTTTTCTTATGTGTCTCCTTTTACCTTTATCTGTCTCCTTTTCTTATGTGTCTCCTTGTACCTCTATCTGTCTCCTTTTCTTATGTGTCTCCTTGTACCTCTATCTGTCTCCTTTTCTTATGTGTCTCCTTTTACCTCTATCTGTCTCCTTTTCTTATGTGTCTCCTTGTACCTCTATCTGTCTCCTTTTCT